>NC_069712.1:1165000-1330000 GCF_027358585.1 Pangasianodon hypophthalmus | reverse complement strand
CCTCACCAGCTCCTCTATGACCTTTGACCTTTTCACCATCTTCCTGTGATGGATCTCCTCAGGCTCCAGTAAGGGAGATGGGAGTTCATGGGTTGCAAGTTTTCCTACAGCAACGAAACGAGTGGTGATGTTAGAACCATCTCTCCATCTTTGGGTTTATTTCTTTTTTATTCTATTCATGTTGTGCTTCCATCAAGGTTTTGGAACCTTCTGAGAGGCTACAGATTGACTCCACAGTTCCTCCACAGTTCCTCCACAGTTCCTCCACAGTTCCTCGACATCATACAAATTTAAATGGCAAAAAAAAAACCCAGCAACAACGTGAACATGGATTTGTTTTGAATCATTGTTTCATGAGCGCAGTTTCTCACTTTCTCCAGGAATCACTGAAACATTTCCACATTTCTGATGTAAGAACAAACGTGTCACAGAAATGTTCTGCTTTGCTGCTCGTGCTACGCCACCGCTGATCTCAAACACGCTTTGATGGTTTCAAAAAATGTCACGTAAGAAGGTTAGTGATGTTACAAAGCTCACAGCTGCCCAATCAGAACAAGCTCCGCCCCCAGCAGTTACAGAAATTGGCCCTGGTTATTCTGGTGGAAACCCAAGTTCCTGAGAACCTGAAAAATGTTCCTGGAACTGGACACCTTTCCAACCCAACAGAAGATGATTGTGGTTACAGGTAATTAGAAGAGATAATTGATCTGAGGACCTCCGTCCTTTCAGCGCGCTTTTTATCTCAGCAGCTCAGTAGCTAACCATCACATCAGTGCGCTAAGTATTAACAGGATTAGCTTGCTAGTTAGCTAACACGCCTAATTTATTATTGCTTTAACAAACAAACATTGTGTAAAAGTCTTAGGCACGTGCAAAGAAACGCTGTAAAGACGCCTTCAAAAATAATGAAATTAAATGTTTCTACATTAAATAAATACTATAAAGAGCAGAACATCATAAGATGCTCATTTGTTAGCTGAACAAAGTTAGCTAGCTAAACGTATCCATTATAAAGAGCTTTTCCTTTATACACATACAGTACTGTGCAAAAGTCTATGTTTTTTTTATAGTAAACTTTGTTATAGATGTTTATTTTCTGACTTCTACATTATTGATTCAGTACAAAAACATTTTAGATTCCAAACATTAGTTTTCCAGCACAAAATGAAATGTTACAGAAAAATGTTTGTATGTCAGTAAAGAAAGCAGCAGATTCCATAAGAGACACTTTTCAGATAAAAACATAATGAAGGCTGCTGGGTTTCGCTGCAGAAATAAGAAGCGAGTCGACAGTCAAAGTCTCCAGAAGAACTGTGGCTGCTTCTGCAAGATGCTCAGTAACACTTCCAGCTCATTTCCTTATAAAACTGCACACACTGCACCTCAGATACTGCTTTATTTATTTAAAGTGAAGGATCGTCACATTAAATACTGACTTTGTGTCATTTATTACTGTTTACTGCTCTTTATAGGATTTATTTTAATGTAGAAACATTTAATTTCATTATTTTTGAAGGCGTCTTTGCTCTACAGCATTTCTTTACATGTGACTAAGACTTTTGCACAGAACTGTATTTATATATATTTATGTATATAAAATATGTTTATAGGTTTTATTACTAGTCATGAACTTTAGAGATGATTTTGAGAGTTTAATAGATAGTATTTGATTTAAGTGTGTGATGCTTTCTGACCACAAACATTTACTTTTAAGCTGTACTGTTTATCTACATGCCAGATTTTCTTCCACTTCCTGTCACTTCCTGTCACTTCCTGTTGCGTTACACTCCACGTGGCACTTTGTGTTTATTTCCCCGAATCCTACCTGGTTTGTTAAACTTTAGCTTTGTGGTGCGGAGGTGACGGTGTGTGTTTCTGACACACACTTTGCATGTTGGTGAGGGAGGAGTGTGTGTTAGGAAGTGTGACAGCGCTGTGCTTCCTCATATACAACACACACACACACACACACACACATACACACACACACACACACACACAGTGTGGAAGGTATCAGGTTACACTTTACTATGATGTAATGCTTCTCCATACCTGTTCCTGCTTGGGGAAACACCTGACCAACACACACACACACACACACACAAACTCACACACACACACACACGCACACACACAAACTCACACACACACACACACACACACACGTTCCGCTTTTACACTATTAGCAGAAACATTTTTCCACAAGGTGTGTTTTAGTAGGCTAATGAGTAAACGGGCTAAAGCGCAGACTAGCGTTACAGTAAACGGGCTAAAGCGCAGACTAGCGCTACAGTAAACGGGATAAAGCGCAGACTAGCGCTACAGTAAACGGGCTAAAGCGCAGACTAGCGCTACAGTAAACGGGATAAAGCGCAGACTAGCGTTACAGTAAACGGGATAAAGCGCAGACTAGCGCTACAGTAAACGGGCTAAAGCGCAGACTAGCGCTACAGTAAACGGGCTAAAGCGCAGACTAGCGTTACAGTAAACGGGCTAAAGCGCAGACTAGCGCTACAGTAAACGGGATAAAGCGCAGACTAGCGTTACAGTAAACGGGCTAAAGCGCAGACTAGCGTTACAGTAAACGGGCTAAAGCGCAGACTAGCGTTACAGTAAACGGGCTAAAGCGCAGACTAGCGTTACAGTAAACGGGCTAAAGCGCAGACTAGCGTTACAGTAAACGGGATAAAACATGAACATTATATATGAGCGTTATACTGTATATCTGCTGATGTTCTGTTTAAGATCTTTTGTGCTGTGGAGACAAAGAGCTCAAACACCCAAACCACACACACACACACACACACACACACACACACACAGAGAGAGCTCTCAGAAGTTTATTAACTCGTCCTCCTGCTGTTCCCATGAAAGCGATACACGTCCTTTACAAAGAGCGAGCGGAGATCAGATCACGTTACGGAGGATAAAGAGACAGAGAGGACAAAGCGCTTTCAGATAAACGTCTTGCGCGGCCGGTAGCTGCTCGCGTGACCTACACCTGAACAACTGAATGAAAAAGTGCTGAAATTTCATTCCACCGACGTCTCAGTTGTAGCAGAAGCCTAAACTACGCTGCTGTGGAGCTCTGGATTCTGATTGGTCAGAAGATGTTGGTTAATTTTTGACAATGTTAATGCAGCTGCAAATCACAGGTTTATATTAATGCACTCACACTAATACGATATCGTTTCCATAGTAACAGCTCATTCATAGGGAATGGTGAAGTTGTCTGTAATTTATTTAACATGTATGGAAGGAGTCTCCAGTGTCAGTGCTTTGTAACAGTCAGAAGTGAAGCTGTAACTTTAAGTTTTCTGACGTCTTCAGGACAGAGGAGTTTACGCTGCTTTGCGGTTTCGCAGTTTCTGCGTTTTTTAAACTTATTAACTTCAAGAGAGAGAATAAAGAGAGGCTGGTGAGGGAGCGAGTGTTTATAGCTGCTATAACGTAAGTGACAACAGGAACTCACTTGTTTCACCGACATTAAATGTAGCTATAAAGGGATAAAAAGTAGATTGGTGTGGTATAAGAGGAATAAAACACGTGCTGTTACAGTAAAACCTCGAGGTGTAACAGTAACTCCGCTTCGTTGCTTCTTTACTTGAAAGAAAAATTGTGACTTTATTTTCTTCAGAATTTATTATTGTTTGTCTTGAAATGTTACATATTTATTTATTAATGTTTGTTTCTGTAACTATAAATATTCACGCTTTGCGGAGGGATGGTGAGGGAACGACTGGTTATAACGTAAGTGAGAACAGAACTAACTTATAAACGTATCATAAACGTTTGATCTACAGAGCACGACATACGAGTCGACGCTTCACCTGTCCCGCTGCGGGGCGTTCTGAAGCGACCGACGCCACGCCCTCCGCACCAACAACATCGAAGCGTCCCGCTAATTCTCATGACTCTAGTTTAGATGTCGAAATAGCGTTCACTTTATTTTTCTTACGACTTTATTAACTGCAAACGGATCTGAATCGAATCACGTCATCCTCACGCTCACTTTCTAATTCATATAAAACATCCAAAGAGATCAGGGCGGAGTTTCCTAAAAGCATCGCAGCACGACGATATCGTAAATCACATGACGTCACATGACCTCACACGACATCATGTGACATCACGTGACATCACGTGACAATGAACACCGTCTAACTCTCTCTCTCTCTCTCTCTCTCTCTATCAGTTCACATCACGTTCTTTTCGGAAGCTCGTTCCGCGCCGATCGCTGATCGTTAAATCTGATGTAACGATGAATGAGTGTCGCACGCTAACACTTTAAACTTGTGCTCTAAAAGCGTAAAGCATTTATGAGTCGATATTTGTGTAAATTTCCGACAGGAAGTCTCCGTGTAACCACGACAACGACAGGACGAGGCTCTGCGTCACTGCTGCGTCGCTCTGCTACATCCGTCTGTTACATCAAATCAGTTCTATACAGTTTAACTTCTTTACCATTTGTGTAGTTACTGACTGTTTTTTTTTTTTTTTTAGCCAAATGTAGTATGTCTGAGACACAACGATGACATCATTGTGATTATTTGATTATTATTTATTTATTATTATTTGGTTTGATTATTATTATGTGTTTAATGTGTGTTTAAAAAACACACTCTAAAGACACTCGGGCCGTTCTCACGATCAACAATCACTTTGATTTGACAAAACAACAAAAAAAACCCACTATGGCATTTTTTACACACTCACTTTAGTTGTAAGAGAAGAGTAAACACACACACACTCACACACACACACACACACACACACACACACACACACACACACAGATATAATATAGAAACTGGCTCTGCGAGGGTCTGTGATGATGAAAGCTGGACGCTGTGTGTTGATGTGGTAAACGCTGTTGTTCTCTTCTGTTCTTTTCTTTGCTAAGACTTTAACACATTACACACTCAGCTTTTGTCGGGTTAACACACACAGTGTGTGAGTGTGTGTGTTTGTGTGTGTGTGTGTGTGTGTGCGCTCAGCTTTACACACTTCAAGCGCTCCTATACTCTAGCTGCTCTAAAAGCTGACATCACCAATCCATTACTATACAAACAGTCCGCTTACAGCTGTTAGCAGCTGGAAACATCAGTGCGTCAGTTCTTATCGTTAATGAATTTAATTCGCAGCAAAATACTGACGAGAGAAATAAAAACGAGTGCAGATTCAGTTGCAAAATAATTTGCTTTAAAGGAACGCATGAGAGCATTCTTAACTCCGAACTTGATCTCTGAGTACTTTGTAAAAAATTACTTGTGGCGCTTTGTTTTTTTTTTAAAGACACTAGCTATAATTATCACTTCATGAATGTTATAAAGTTTAAATCTACTGATCCGTGGGATCATCCAGCAGCCGCTAACACATTTATTCTTCTTCTTCGATTTTTTAAAACAGAAAGCTTTTTTATTTTTGGATTAGTGCATGTCCCACCATCGACTCAGGAGCTTTCAGAGATTATTTTTTATTATTATTTCACTTGTATTTTTCTTAAACATTTTTAAGAGTAGAAATATATTGTCGTTAATAAGAAAAGAATAGTCAGTTATTTATGTTTGGGCTCCTAAACCTCAGATGTTTATTGCTTTTGTAATCGTTCAAGAGTCATCAGTTGATGATCAGCTGGTGTTCAAGATGTCCGTTATGAAAAGTGTAATAAAAAATGAATTGAATTGAACTGTTCAAACCGAGCTGAGTTTAATTGCGTATTCTAATGGGGTAATTTTTACTACTTTTATAAGTACGGTTTATTTTAAAGCCACTGAATCTTTTTGCTCTAAACTCGGGACTGAGATGGATCTCGATTAAAGCTGAACCGTGAGAAACGTGCCGCTGATTCCTCCTCTCTCATGTTCTCGCTCCTCGCTGTTTTTCCTGAAACTCTGTCTAACGCGCTCATCTGTTTCAGTTGAATAGCTAACGATAGCGTAGTTTTTCATGCGTATCCTTAAAGTTATCGTTACTTCAGCCAGTGTGTCCTCCCGAGAAGACTCTACCCCAGCAGCTCAGCTGTGGCTGCTTTCTCCTGGAACTTTATTCTTCACACTACAGCGCTGTGTGATCGCTGATCTGTAAGGAGACGTTTATGAGACTGAGATGGAAGGAGTCTCCAGTGTCAGCGCTTTGTAACAGTCAGAGGTAAAGCTGTAGCTTTAAGTTTCGCGACATCTTCAGGACAGAGGAGTTTACGCTGCTTTGCGGTTTCTCGGTAACAAACTGCATTTTTTTGTCTTATTAACTTGAAGAGAGAATAAAGGTAGCTGCTATAACGTAAGTGACAACAGGAACTAACATGTTTCTGGAACTATAAACGTTTACGCTTCTTTGCGGTTTCTCGCTAACGTGATGTAACAAGCTATGTTTTTTTATTATTATAAACTTTGAGAGAGAGAATAAGGAGAGGCTGGTGAGGGAACGAGTGTTTATAGCTGACAACAGGAACTAATTCATTTCACCGACATTAAATGTAGCTATAAAGGGATAAAAAGTAGATTGCTGTGGTATAAGAGGAATAAAACACTTGCTGTTACAGTAAAACCTCGAGGTGTAACAGTAACTCTGCTTCGTTGATTAATTTCCTATAACAGCACCACACACAGTGAGTTATTGTTTACGTAATCACTTCTTTACTTGAAAGAAAAATTGTGACTTTATTTTCTTCAGAATTTATTACTGCATGTCTTGAAATGTTACATATTTTTTTTCAAAATCCTGATTATTTTCAATATCCTGATATAACCTGAGAGGAAGAAAAAGCGTAGGAAGGTTAGGGGTAATAGAATGGTGGTTTTCCTGTACTCACAGCTGACTGAGCGCAGCGAGTCTGACTGGTTCTGTAAGGAACTCTGTTCAGGAACTGGTGCTTCCTCATTCAGGTGACATCATCGTGTTCAATTCCATATAAATGGACTGGCTGTGATCCACACGCTAAGCCTTAGTCACTGCTTACGAATGGCTTATCCATTTCCCAATAAATTTAGCTAGCTATTTCCATATTTTCCAGTCACTTAGCAGGAACGTTCTCATTACTTATAAATCGAGCATATCGCGTGAACAACTTCCTGTTACGGGTTTTCGAGCTTCAGTGGAATCCACAATCATGTTTTAGTAATAACTAGCGTTTGTGTTCTCCAGCCAAATATTAGCTATCATACTGTTAACCAGGAAAACAGCTCATTTTTTTATTAACCACGACTCACGTAGCATGATGTAGCCTGATACCATAAAACTAATTAAAGTTTATATATATAATCTATATAACCTTTACAAAGGAACCTTTGAGAACCCTGTGGGTTCTGTAGGTGATGTACAGTTTATCTCTGAGATGATAATTATCTTTTTAAACACAATAAAAGCAGTAGAGATTTCTACTGGGTCCTAATGGGTCCTAATGGGTTTCTGATGGTCTGTAATGGTTCCTGATGGTTTATCTGACTTTATGATGATGGTCTTCATGTAGACATTGCTACGGATGGTACGGTTCGGTTCTGGTGGTATTTAATAGTCAGCAGAAAATCCCTGAAGGAAACCTTTAGGAATCTGATGGAAACCATTAAACCAGTGAACATTAAGGTGTTTGTTTTACGTGATGGAAACCATTACACACTGATATAGATATATATATATACTGACAGCACTTTACTACATGACACTGTGTGACCTTGTCCTGTGTGTATGTGTGTGTGTGTGTGTGTGTGTGTGTGTGTGTGTGTGTGTGTGTGTGTGCAAGAGCATTGATAACATTTTTTAAAACGTATTTCACATAGTTTATGTCTGTCTTTTACTAATGGCTCATTGTTTCTACAGTAAACTAAAAAAACCTGCAGTTCAAGACTGATTACATTCCACACACACACACACACACACACACACACACACAGGGGAATCATCAGATTTCTTTGGCTTTTCTTTGACAGTGAGAGACAGTAGACAATTAAAATGCACACTCACACACTCACACACTCACACACACACACACACTCACACACAGAAAGCAGCAGGGCCGGTTTTGCTGTAGTGCTGATGTCAGCTGGTGTCTCTGTAACACTCCACACTCCACATCATTCACACTGTGAGAATGTGTTTAACAGTAATTTAGGCTAATGAGCTAACGTGGTTAATATTAACATTAGGCTGACTTTAGCGTTACAGAGGAGCCGATAAAACTGGACGTCTTTCAAATATGCAAACAGAGTGCACACTCATTAAAGAGAGAAAAGAAAACTTCCCTGTTCACTGTGTCTGTATCTCTATTTAATCACCTTACCGTGACCGTATCACAAAACATCGCTTCTGTGATTAATAAACACTGTGTGTGCTGCTGTGACGTCAATCCTGCGAATAACAGCACGCCCCCAGGTGTTTTACTCCTCTTATACCACAGCAAATTACACAACTAAACTAAAAAAATTTACTTATTAAAGAACACATCATACTTTTTATCTGTTTATAGTTACAGAAACAAGTTACTTCCTGTTGTCACTTACGTTATAGCAGCTATAACACTCGTTCCCTCATAAGACAAAAAAAAATGCAGCTTGTTCCATCATGTTAGTGAGAAACCGCAAAGAAGCGTAAACTCCTCTGTCCTGAAGATGTCGGAAAACTTAAAGTTACAGCTTTACCTCTGACTGTTACAAAGCGCTGACACTGGAGACTCCTTCCATCAGTGTTACATAAACACATTTCTCCTTACGAAAAAATTCACCAGATCAACAATTACACACATTTTCTAATCTGTCCCTGTGAATGAGCTGTTGCTATAGAAACGATAACGTATCAGAACAAGTGCATTAATATAAACCTGCACTACTGTCAACTAATCAACACCTTCTGACCAATCAGAATCCAGAACTCAACAGCGCTGTGGTGTAATGGAGTATATTAACTAATGTAATAGGAATAATAACAGTACTCTCTTGCTATGTCTCTTTCTCTCCTTCTCTCTGTCTCTCTGTCTCTCCTTCTCTCTGTCTGTCATTCTCTCTCTTTCTGTCTCTCTCTCTCTGTCTCTCTCTCTCTCTCTCTCTCCGTCTCTCTCTGTCTCTCTCTCCGTCTCTCTCTCTCTTGTTTACGGGGACTTTGCTCTGTGGCTGTGTCCTGCTTTGCATATGTGACTTCTGTCCTGTGGGAAAAGCTCTCCGTAACAACGCAGCAGGTGCTTAGCATCAGCACAAACTCACACAGCTCGCTTTACACTCAATGCTCTCCTGGAATTTTACACTTTTATGTTTTTTTCTGTATAAAAACAATAACGCAGACATCAGTGTTACATTATTTTATCTGTATGAGGCATGGGAAAACATGTCCTCACTCTTTAGCATGGATAGTTTTCTGATAAATGGTACTGAAGCCCTTTGGAGATTATTAGAGGAAACTTGTACTTGGTCTGAAAAAAGGGAACTGAATAAGCAGAGGTCAAAGGTGAGCGGTTACCAAGGCAACAAGGTGAGCAGGCAGGGAAAGGCTTACCTTTAAGTTTGGCGCTGTACTCGGTCTTATCGGACTGGCTCCTGCGCACCAGTGTGTTGATGTTGACGTCCCCTTTCCCCGAGTCATCGTCCACGATGGTGTCCGTCCTCCTCCTCTCCAGGTACCTGAGAAAGGGCCTTCTCTTAATCCTCCTGTCCTTCTCTTTCTTCTCCTCTTTTTCATTCTCTCTGTCATTCCCATCACATTCCTTGGGATCCATTCCTTGGTTGACCCCCCTCCCCCGAATGAAAGGGGGAGTGAGACACAGAGAGAAACAGAGAGAGAGAGAGAGAGAGAGAGAGAGAGACACACACAGAGAAGAGGAACAGGTGCAGCACTCCTGTTGCTACTGTGTACACTGACTCTCTGAGTTTGCACACCGCTAGCCCCTCCCACTTACCTGGCTCAGGAAAAACCACAAAACCCCGCCCACTCTACATCTGCTTACTGCATAGAGACAGAGAGAGAGAGAGAGAGAGAGAGAGAGAGAGAGGGAGGAAGGTGGTGTGATTCCTTTCTGTCTCTTTTTCTCTCTTTCTCTCTTACTCTCTCACTATCAGAGAGAATGAAAAAGAGAAGAAGAAAGAGAAGGACAAATGTAGAAAAGAAGAAATGGAAAGACAGTGACAGAAAGGGGGATAGAGCAAGAGAGAACGAGAGAGTGTGAGAGAGAGAGAGAGAGAGCGAGAGAGAGAGAGAGAGAGAGAGAGAGAGAGAGACGGGGTGGGGGAACAATATTACAATCTTACATTGATAGGAAATATTGTCATGGAAACACCATGAAATAAAAACGGATGGAAATGGAAAGAAAAAAAATCCTGATCCACCTCCACCTGCTTACTAGAAAGAAAGAAAGAAAACAAGCAAAAGAAAAAAACACTGAGACATGGGGATAGACAGATAGATATGCTGTATTTAATTAAACTTTATTCTTACACACAGACTTCGTTGCTGTTCTTCAGTCCTGGTGTTATTCTCAGATCTGATCATCTGGTGTGTGTCAGATCACATTTCACACCTCAATTACCTGCTGATTGTTTAACCTTTTCTTAATTAGTGTGTAGAATGACAGTTAGAGGAATAAAATTCACTTTGTGGTTTTATCAAGAAAAGTTTTATTAAAACCGAGTCCGTGTTTTGAGATTATTACTCATCACGCTGTAAACTTCTGTAAACTTCTGTAAACTTCTGTAACAGATTGTGGGATAGTGTGTGTGTTCTTCGTGTCACATTATACGCCACAGATCCTCTCGATAGATCCACGATAGATCCACGATAGATCCACGATAGATCCACGATAGATCTGCGATAGATCCACGATAGATCTGCGATAGATCTGCGATTAAAGAAAATGGCAATGTTCTGTTTACGTCGTCAATCGGATCCAGAAGTCAGCTTGTGCAGAAAAACGGACTCGCATAAACACAAACAAGCTCTTGGTACAATAATAGCAGCATCGTTACTCCTCGAGAAATCATGTACTAAAGGAGTTTGTGTGCATTAATGGTCATGGCTGTGTAAATGAACACAACATGGAATGCCTGTTCTTCAAAGTGAGCTTGAGGTAATAAAGATCTTTATTCTGTCCGTTAGCGTATACTTGTGTCTCCTGGAGGAATATGAAGTATCTCGTACATGCTCTAAACCACTACAACTGAGGGAAGAGCTTTTATAAGAAAGTTTCTCTCTCGCTCCAGTACATTTCCACAGATGTGTAGAATCTGTTCTGGGGAACATGCTTTATATTGGGTAAAGGGGTTTCCTTTACTTTGTCACTCGTCTGTCTATACATTTAAGATTTGCGATACAATGCCTTTTGTAATTCTATGCTACGCCTTGTCATTTTATGATATCGACTGCTCTGTGTGTTATACGTTATGTGTCATTGTGTCTGTTGCTCTCAGTCAATCAGAACACACTGTACTGAAGTTATACCAATGAAGAGCGATGTCCTGCCGTGAGAAAAAAGGAGGATTTGTATGAGCACAAGACTAATTAAGACTAATAACAGAAGCTGTGAGTCAGTAGAAACAAACACCATGGCGATGCATGTGATCTAGCTAAGTAAACACACACAGTGCACATGCTGTCCACACACACACGCGCAATTTACACAGGGTAGGTCACTGTGCATCTGAATTACGCCTGAGCCACACTTAATGATTTATACAATCCTAAAAATTGATAAAAATATGAGAGCCATCAAATATCCGGACAGATTTCACCACATCAAACAGAATGTCCAAACTGAATGAAACATAACACACCATCACTAAACCCAGATCCATGATCCTAACACTCACTAAACCCAGATCCATGATCCTAACACTCACTAAACCCTGACCAATGATCCTAACACTCACTAAACCCAGACCAACGATCCTAACACTCACTAAACCCAGACCAACGATTCTAACACTCACTAAACCCAGATCCATGATCCTAACACTCACTAAACCCTGACTAACGATTCTAACACTCACTAAACCCTGACCAATGATCCTAACACTCACTAAACCCTGACCAACGATCCTAACACTCACTAAACCCTGACTAACGATTCTAACACTCACTAAACCCTGACCAACGATTCTAACACTCACTAAACCCTGACCAATGATCCTAACACTCACTAAACCCTGACCAACGATTCTAACACTCACTAAACCCAGACCCATGATCCTAACACTCACTAAACCCTGACCAACGATTCTAACACTCACTAAACCCTGACTAACGATTCTAACACTCACTAAACCCTGACTAACGATTCTAACACTCACTAAACCCTGACCAATGATCCTAACACTCACTAAACCCTGACCAACGATTCTAACACTCACTAAACCCTGACCAATGATCCTAACACTCACTAAACCCTGACCAACGATTCTAACACTCACTAAACCCTGACTAACGATCCTAACACTCACTAAACCCTGACCAACGATTCTAACACTCACTAAACCCTGACCAATGATCCTAACACTCTCTAAACCCTGACCAATGATCCTAACACTCACTAAACCCTGACCAACGATTCTAACACTCACTAAACCCTGACCAATGATCATAACACTCACTAAACCCTGACTAACGATTCTAACACTCACTAAACCCTGACTAACGATCCTAACACTCACTAAACCCTGACTAACGATTCTAACACTCACTAAACCCTGACCAATGATCATAACACTCTCTAAACCCTGACCAACGATCCTAACACTCACTAAACCCAGATCCATGATTCTAACACTCACTAAACCCTGACTAACGATCCTAACACTCACTAAACCCTGACTAATGATCCTAACAACTCACTAAAGCCTCACCAACGATCCTAACACTCACTAAACCCTGACCAAAGATTATCCCTCATTGCAGTAAAGAGTTCAAGGTTGTGGCATTTTATATGTATATTTAATTACAGACTATTTAAAACAGTTATATATAGCTAGCTATAGCTAGCTAGCCCCAACTGTAACTGGTGCTCAGTCCTCGAGGGTCATAGGGGACACACTCGATGGGGGCGGAGTTATCACAGTGACGTTTAATGAGAAGGTACTGATAGACTCAGTACTGCGTATTGGGTTGTATGTTGTTCTGTTTCATTTAAAACTCGTCATTTCATGTGAACTAAACTTATTTAATTAAAAGTTACTCATGTTGAACTGGTATAGTTCATTCAAGATTAAACGAATAAAGATTAATAAACGTAAATAAAACAAATAAGCATTTTTTTGTGATGTGGTATTAAAGGATGGGTTTAGACATACAGGTCAGTCACATAGATAGATAGATAGATAGATAGACAGACAGACAGATAGATAGATAGATAGATAGTTAGATAGATAGATAGATAGATAGATAGAGAATTAGAACCAAAATTAAGTTCCTAAACATTCAGGTGAACGTGTTTCTGTTACATGCTGTTCATAAGAACTTCTCGTGGTGCTCACATGCTTTTATACGTTTCTCATAAGAATAAAAATTTATTACATAGAATTAAATTTACTTCAGTTGAATAATTGAGATTGAGCTAATTAACCACAATGACTTTTTTCCCCTAGATCCTTTTTTTAACCCTCTAGCAAGGGTGCCAATAATTCTGTATCCGACTTTAGAGAGAATTATGAATAGACAGATAGGTAGACGAATACACACAGATATATAAATACATATTTATAAAGATAGACAGGTTGGTAGACAAGCGTTTAAAAAGATTTTATATTTATCAGAACTGTCTGTAGGCTTAGGTGTAAATTTCACGTCCTGGATGAGGTCATACAGTTTTTATCTCTGTGTGTAAACACTGAAAAAATATCAGTTCCAAAGTTCAACCAGGACAAACAGAGAGAAACGTTATTCATAAAGAAGGGATTGAGGACCATTAACCGATAACCAGCGCCGAAGAAAAGGCACGATGAAGCATCATCTCCAAGAGGATGACAGCTGACATCTTTATGCTAATGATTCTGAAAGACGCTGCGTTCGAATATATCTTTTTCCCAGATTTCCATGCAGTATATTCACCACACGAGTGGTGAAAGCTGTCAGAGATCTGTTGCTAAGCAACTGAGGCAACAGTATGGAAAAGACTGAAAGACTCCTCACTGTTATTCGAGCGGAAATAAAGATAACAATTTAACAAACAGCATGTAGCTTATACACACTGACAGTGGAAACGAAGCAAAGCCATCCAGAACGTCAACGTTTACTTCAGATGTTGGTGTATTATTATGAAAAATGCCTGCATGACTAAAATTACACTTTAGCTTCACCTAGCATGGATCATCGCTAGCTAGTTCTTACCTCACAAGCCTTTTATACGTTTAGAGTGTAAAGAAGGATCATCAGTGTTTACCTCAGTGGTGTTATATTGTGATATTGTTATGCAAAGACTCTATATAGCTAAAATTACACCTAGCATCAACCGCTAATCCCACTAATATGGATTGTGCTATAATGAATAGCGTGATATTGCGTCTGAACTTATTGTCACGGGCGACAATATCAACAAAAGCTGCATGTCATCTTTCAAAGTAATACGTTGTCTATTCCAATATAAATTATTCACTTTTTCTGTCTCAATGTTATTGAACACGTCGTCTTGGGAATTGTTTACGGCCTGCCGGAGCTCCCGGAGTAACGCGGCCAAGAATCTGGGGAATCACAAAACAAATACTTTCACCATTAAAAAATCCAGCTGATGGCCAGAAACAACGATTATATCATATTTATTTAGTTTATTTAGTAAAGTGAAACATTTTTAAACCTTTTCAGTACATGTCTGTCCTTCCATTTAAGTGAGAAGTCATTGGTGCTTTTTTTTGTGCGTTTTGGGACAGTAAGACTTAAAATAGAATTAGTAAAATAAATAAATAATAATAAAAAATAATAAATAAAAAAAGAGGAAATGACCCTATTTTGCACAACTTGATATGAGTCTGTATAATGGAGATCGAGTCTTTACTCACACTTTCTGATCTCTGCGTTCACAGAAAGAGACCTGTTGATGAAGAAATGTTATTTTTCAAAAACCGTTGTGTTGATGATGATAACAGATAAAGACAAAAAGTCAAAACAAATGCAAGATGGATGTAAGGGCTAAAAACAGGACGATAAATTTGTGGATTGGGACGAAAGCTGTCACCGAGAGTCTGATTTGAAGCAGCTGTTTCCTTTTTATTCCTCGTGTTCTGGTTAAAAGCTTAGATTAACTGCTCAGGTATTAACATCAGTTTTAGTTCTTTTACTTACTTACTTACTTTCCTTTATTGTCCACAAATGGGAATTTGTCTTTGGCTTCACAACACATTATAACAAGACCAATACAATAAAAGACACTTACATAACAACTCTAAAAGGTAAGATAGAATAAAATACCATACAATACAACTGACTCAACATTTCCCTTTAGCATACACATATATACATTCCCACATGTACATATATCTGCATACATATTAATATTCATGTCTCAGCATTTAAAATTCTAACTGCAGTTGGCACAAATGACATCTGATACACATTTTTACTTGCCCGAGGTTGTCTAAAACGTCGCCTGATGGCAACAACTGAAACTGACAGTGCAAAGGGTGTAGTGAATCCTCTCTAATAACTACAGCTTTTTGTTTAACTTTAGCTGTATAAATATCATTTAATAGTTTCTGAGTCTTTCCTACAATCGCACTAGCTATATTAACCACCCTGAACACTCACATTTCCACACCACATAACCATATTGAAAGACATAATACCCTCCACAAGACTCTTATAAACCATCTCTAAAATATGCTCACTCACACCAAAATGTTTAACTGATAAAATGTTAAATTTTGTCTTGTGTGTTAGCGAGTCATGTTTGAACAGGTGCTAGTTAACTGTAATTAGCGGCTTTATTTGGGGTTAGACAGGGGAGGTTTACTTTTTTAAGTGTAAGTAACTTAGTATATGACTGGCATTAGCAACATTATTATTATTATTATTATTATTATTATTATTATTATTATTATTATTATTATTATTATGAGGGTTACCTGATTAATGTTTAGTCATATCCTTTCAGCATTCAGCTCTAACAGTCACAGTAACAAAAATGATCAAATATTATAGTCTTAAG
Organism: Pangasianodon hypophthalmus; assembly: GCF_027358585.1. NCBI lineage: Eukaryota > Metazoa > Chordata > Actinopteri > Siluriformes > Pangasiidae > Pangasianodon > Pangasianodon hypophthalmus. Next base: position 1,313,892 of record NC_069712.1, on the reverse strand, counting down.
ATGTTTATAGTGAGGAAATCAAAATGATATAAGCTTAAAAATGTGATACAGTGTCATTTTGTTTTTTAAAATAATTGTATTTCCACTATTTATGTTTGTAATTTTTTAATCTTCACAGTTGTAACACTAAATACACTTTTAATACAGTCAATCTCTTTGACCCTGAAGAGAGCGTGAACGCTGTGTCCTTATGAGTAAGAGCTGAGCAAACAAGAACTTTAGCTGACCAAAAGTAAACACACACACACACACACACACACACACACACACACTGGCTTTACTACCTTTGTGATGTCATCCATTAACTTCTTCATTACTATAGCTAAACAGTTCTAAACCTAATCCCATGCTGTAGTTTGTCTCTTGTGGGCGTGGCCTTTACATCATTTTTTTTAAGTAGTAGCTGTATGGAGCTTCTGTATCTAACGAGTTAAACACAAATTAAATAATCTAATCTATTGTGTGTTTTACGTGTTACAAGCGCGGCTTCATTCTCAGATTAACTTAGTAAAGCGAGCTAACTGTACTAGCTACGTACACTCACCAGAGACACCAACGATCTCTGCTACTTCCTTCTACACTTTATTTTTCTTCCTAATGTCTCTGTACACATTTAATGATAACGAGAGCTCGTATACGACACGAGAAGATGAAACCACGCTTATAAGTTATTCTTCCATTTTTTGCAGGAACTAAGGTAGGTAGGAACTAAAGCTGTGAGCGGAGAAGTGAAGAAACGTCGCACCACACGTTCCTTCGAGCCGATCGTTTGGAGTTGTCGCTTTTCAGTGCCATACCTAATTTGCACGGAAGTGAGAAGAACACAGGGTTCCTGAGGGACGCAACAGAAAAGCGTTCCCTCTATCGTACAGAGATCGTGTCAATCACAGCATCACTAGCCTATCATGAGCGTCTGTGAGATCATGTATGCAGAAGAGGGCAGATAGCACTTTTCTGTGAGTGTGTTACGCCGTCCCGTGACGCAGTAGAAGATGCAGTTGGCTGGATTTACAGTGTCTCGGAGGAAGCACGTGATAGCATTCACGCTCCTGGATTGCTAGCTGTGTTGGAAATTGGTGGGTGGAAATTAAATATTGTTGGTGAATAAATATAAACAGACAGGAATACAGACTTTCATACATCTGATTTTTAAAGTAGCGCTTAAATAATAATAGCACTTCTGTCTCATTTCATTCACTTAATCTTCAGCGTGAGCAATAAACTCATCAATAGACAGGAAGAATAAAGATGAAGCGACATGGAGAAGCACATAATAAACATGGATGAGCTGAATAAAAAGGCGTTTTTGCGATGAAGGTGTAAACGTGAAACTTTAGAGATGTTGGTGTTTGTTTCTGTTTCCTAAGAGGCCGAGCTCTCTGTACAGGAGCCCTGATGATGTCATTCTGCTCTGTGACATCACCGTGTCCTTCATACTGCTGTTTCCTGTCCGCGTGGTCTATGGCTGTGACAAATATTTTCCCAAACAGACCCAAAATAACCCACTTTCCTGGAAGATCCAGTTTAAGTGTTGGAACCTTTCATGTTAATTTACGTCCACTGTCTAGCGTGCACTTAGAGGTAGCCAGCTTTTCTTTCCGAACTTTAACCAGCTTGTAGTTTATCCAATCAGTCTCAGCTTACTGGTCTGTTGTGTCATCAGTTGCTTTTGATTTGTCAGATTTTGCTAAAGTGTTACAGCACGTTTCTAGATAATGACAGATGCCTTCTAGATAAAGAGATTAAGGCTATAACGCTGTGAAGGTCACGTACTAGACTCAGAGTGTCTCTTACCGTGACACATATTATAGAAACAAAGCCTGAGGATTGTACGAGGAATGTACAGTTCTTCTGAGTCCACATCCTTAATTCTTTTTGCAACCTTCCGCAGTTTTCCCTGCCGCACAGATCTGCCGTCATATGACTAACTTTTCATATCTCTTAGCTCCAGTACGGTCCAAAAGGTCTCGTGTTTGAGATCTGCACTGTGTCACTTATGGGGCAGTCATGCATGCTCATGAAATCTTCATGGACGTAAGATGATGAAATTCTTCATGGACTCCAACATCCCATGTGTCATTTGCGATTTGCAGATTCAGAGCCCTGAGGTTTCAGTATGTTGGCTGAAGTGTGAATGATGCTGCATTCGAGCCCGGACTGGTCCAGAGAATAGATCCCTGGTCCTCTGGAAGACGGTGGTGTGAGGTATACGAAACTGTGTGTATAAGCTACCTGCTTTTGGCGCTGAGTAACATGATTGGTTCAACTTGTTACATTACTTCCTTTTCTAAATTTTGCGATGCCAGAGAAAGAGTTATCAAAACACCAAACCAGACTTTTACAGGACTGGACTTTCTCTGCACTGAGAACATCGCGTAACATGCATGTATCATGCCTTCTTATATGAGAACTGCTCCACGTTATCAGGTATTCCTGCAGGATGACGTGCTGCTTTTCACTGCTTGAGTCTTGAAAACGAATGAAACTACAGCCTCCCATTTAAGTGCAATTGATCCATGCTTCTATAAGAAAGCAGAAATGTGATTATAAGCACAGACGAGTATAAAGAGTATTTGTGCCAAGTGTGAAAACACCCTGAGACTTCATCATCCCGTGCCTTGTTGTAGATATAACAGTTGATAAACATGGTTTTAAAGTCTTGAATATATTATTAGGCATCGCAGCAGTAAAAAAAAGCTTCTTTTATATCTTCTTCTCACCCATCTACACCTTCTCTATGCTGATAATACACTTCAAGAAAAAGACCTACATTTGATGAAACAAAGGCTTTCTGGTTTTCACAGGAAGATGACTACATTAATGCTGTGTCTATTAGAGTGTCACTGCGATGCTGCGCAATTCTAATACACTGACACAGATCAGATTTTTGGTCCTTTTTGTTTACACATACGCAAGACCTGACACATATCTGATTTCTGTGTGCATTCGGCTGAAAACAGCAAATGTTTATGAGGGATGACAAGATACCAGGACTTGAATGCGGGCCATATCAGATGTGAAAAAAATCTGATCCAAGCTGTTTACACGTAGAGAACAACATCTGATCTGTGTCAAAAGTACAAATACAAATACAACCCAATTGTTATTAAAAGATATAAAAGGTTAATAACAAGATTAGGAGTTGTTCTGCTCTTATGACTTCAGGAAATCCAACAAAAAAGAATTTGGTCCTTTAAATTTAGCATGAGTTGGATAAATGTTGGATAAAATTTTTCCAGAAGTGGCATTAAGGCATAAATATATACAGTATGTGTAGAGACAGGTAAAAGAAGTCCTTCTCTGTATTCACACCAGACTGTATGGACTCCGTGGGTTTAGTTCTGTAAAAAGTGAAGAATCCCTCAGCTTGAAATACACGTGATCTATTTAAACCTCTTTTAAACAAAGACAATGACATCACTGAGCCGCTTCCATTCGGCTTCTGTCAATAACAGGGCACTCTGTCTGTGTGAAGAAGAAAACATGTGATCTTTACTGTAATCACACAAACACACCCACATTAAACACTGGTGCACTTGATGGACATGATAACTGTGACGCATAAGAGTCTTAGGACACACACACACACACACACACACACACACACACAGAGCAAAATGACGTGTTGAGATTGTAGATCAACAGACAGACACTAGTGCGCTAATGTTTAGAGTCTGTTTAGCGTTCTTAATATCTGTATTCAGATTTGAACTGGAAATGGGCGTGGCCTTAACCAAAAGGGTTTTTTAAATGCTTATTTTTATTTATTTATTTATTTTAATTACATGTGAATCACTACCACGATTTTCCCGGAAACACTGGGCTATTGTTATAGTCACAAAATGGACCAACAAAGCAATCTGGAGCTCATAAGAACTTCTGCAGTTCTCGATGAATGCCACAACCACCACACAGCCAAGTAATAATATTTTGTCAGATTTAATAAAGTTTTTGAGTTTGCTACATTCCAGAAAGATCAGAAAAGCTCCCTAGACACGCTATTAGAGTGTACTACGATGCTGGGTAAGATCCAGTAAGATACTAACATACAAGTTAATCTCCTTTTTTAAATGAATTGCCCTAAATGAATGGTTTGGAGACCCCAGTTAGAAATATACTGCTCTATTGACAGCACATGGTCTATAAGGAGCTGTGGCTCTGCTAGGAAGTGACAGGGAGACGTTTTAAAAAGAATTTAAAATTTAAAAAAATATGTTTTTTTTACGTTTAGTTATTTAGCAGATGCCTTTCATTCAGAGTAAATTTAAACTTAAGTGCATATATAAAGATACAAATCAATAAAACAATAAAACGTAACACAAAAGGTACAATACAATGCAAGTGCAGAGAGAATGAGGTGAGAAAATGAGGTGTTCTCCTCGATACGGTCTGAAGAGAAACACAGAAGCTGATTCCACCACTAAGGAGACAGCGAGATCCTTCACTGTGAGCAGGTCTACACCTTGGAGAAGGACACGGCAAGTACTGTGAAGCTGGCATGCAGGAAGCAAGGAGTGTACATCATGTGGTACTGCAGTGGATGCTGGGAATGCAGGGGCAAGAGTTTTTTGATAGATGTTCCTGGAAGAACATTATGATGAATTCTAGCAATTGGGGCAGAGACTGTGAGTTCAGGTGTGAATAAGGGACTCGGGTTTTAGGAATGACAGAAAGTTGTTTTGGAAAAGATGTGTGTGTGTGTGTGTGTGTGTGTGTGTGTGTGTTTATAGCTCAGAGATATGTAGGGGTGGGTGGGGATTATACACCCTGCATGATAGTGTGCTTGATCGTTCTGCTGCAAGTGTAAAAGCAAACACTGCAACACACATGAACTGATGTGTAAATAAAAGCTAAGAACATACACACACACACACACACACACACACACGTCACTGGTGTTTCACTGATGTACCAATAACACAGTAAAGCAGAAGGGAATTTAGAAAACTAGCTCATGCTCATATTTTGCTGTATTTTCCTTTTCTGAGTCTCACTGTACTAAATACTGTTACTAAGCAGAACCTGTGTGAGATCTTTTAATATTATTTATTGTCCCACTGTATGAGATCCCAATAAACACTGCTCTAAATTCTATAACAAATTGTATGATAATGAAGAATGCGTTCTTCATGTCTGATTATACGATGAAGATCCTCTAACGATAGACCTGCGATTAAAGAACACGATTACGTTCTGCTCACGTCATCCGTCAGCGTGATCCGGAAATCAGCTGGTGCAGGAAACATTCTTTAAACTGAGCTTGAGATAATAAGGAGATTTTTTCTGTTCATTAGCATGTTTTGTTTACGTTTCTCCGTATGTGGAGCTGTCCCGTGAGTTTGGTGTCATCCTGTGCCTCCTATTGGAGGATTTTAAACGAGCGTCATAGCAGCGCTCATGCTGAAATTTTAATCAGAAATTTCTCACACTGATAGAACATTGCTATCAATCGTCTTTGGTTGCAACTTTGCACTAAATCATGCAACCAATCTCAACTCCATTTACGATGTGCGACATCCACTTGTGATAGCCGAAGCGGACTGAAAATTATACAGGGTCAATATGGAATTTTGGATTTATGGACAAGTGGTGCCAAAATAACAAGAATACATTTCAGTCCATGGATGAAGCAGTAAATTTATTCCAGTAGATCCTCATCGTGTAACACTTGGTTATGCCAGAGGAGCAGAGAGATAAGATTATGTCCTCTTTCATATTTTATTTCTGCACTGTGAGTGGCATGCATAAGGTTTTTGGAACACATCAATAAGTCTTGTTCTGAGATTCATAAAATAAAATAAATATACAGACCATTTTAATTATTGATACCTGAAAATGTGTCTTTAATGAATATTTGTATAGGAATCAAATACAACAGAGACTGAAACGGAATTTGCTCAGAAGTAGCAGTGCTCCAGTTCATCATCCATGATGCATTACTAGCACCCAAACTAGCTTCATCGGTCAATTTCAGGCTTGACGTGGGATTTACGTCATACATCCATGAAAACCACACTACAGATAGTCATCTTCAGTGAGGAGTCACCTTGCTTGCACCAACAAAGCCCCTCTTCCAGATGTTCCATGTCCAATTTGAAGCATCCGACACTGACGCAGCTATGCGAACTGCACCCCTCGTGACCAATGGTGACGAGAATCCTGCTGGACGTGCTCAAGGAGAATGCTCAACTCATCAACTAATTATGTCTTTTACAGACATCTTCAGAAGCTCACTGGCAGAAGGTGACTGTCCTCATTTGCTGTAAATAAGCCCACAGTGCCAAAAAAGTCCCTAGTTGCATTTAAAGCTTTCTGAGCAGCCGGTACTTCCACACATTCGAGCCTTCATTCCAGCTCCACTAAACCTCCAGCTGTACACCTATAGACCAAAGTGCTCCATAACTTATACAGTCCACCTGACTATATCACATATGGAGAACAAAGACTCCTGACAGAATTCTGTTTACCAAATTCAGCTCAGAACTGAACACCATTAAACCCCTAGAAAAGTCAACAAGCTGAACCAGTTCTATGGACATCCTATTCCTCCCTCTAAACACCAGAGTCCCCCAGGGCTGTGTACTGAATAAGCTATTCAACTCAGTACATTTTTTTTTGAATACTGCTTTAAACAATAGATATTGTCACAAACCAGCTTTACAGAAATCCGGATGTAGATTTAGATCTCTAATGAACAAGTCAGGAGAGACAGTGGTGAGGAAAAACTCGCTGAGACAACATGAGGAAGAAACCTAGACGCAGCAGTACAACAATAGAGCCTTTTGCACCGCTTTAGTTCAAGAACTAAATTTACGGTACTAAAGTACTGGGCGATTTTCCGTGAACTATTTCGCAGTACCGTTTAAAGGGCTGCATTCGCACCGACAGCGGGCACTAGGAAGTGACGTAAGCCCGTCGACAGCGACGTCATTTGTTTGCGGCGTTCAACAACGGAAACAAAGAAGAACAACGTAAACAACCGGAGGCTGGAGGACGCTGTGATCGGAGCTGTGTGTTTGTCGTGTCTCGCGTCCATCTATCGATGTTCTCCATACTTGCGGAATAAGTCGACACTACAGTATGTTTACGCGGCGTTTTAAATCATGGCGGGTGACGGCGTTTTCGTACGCGTTTGGCCAATCAACGTCTACTTACGTCACGGATAGTACCAGTTGTGCTGGTTAGACCCTGCTCCGGAGTAGGAGCTAATTTGGTTCTCGAAAAAGGCAGTCGGTACTAAAATCACACCCAGTTCCGGAGGTGCGAAAACGCCAAAAAGTGGATAGTTCCACAATTAGTTCAGGTACTATGAAAAGGTTCCCGCGGCACGAAAGGCCCTAATGACTTCAAAAGGACACTGCTCTGTACCTTGGTAATACAAAGGTAGAAACCCTGGGAGTTCACACACTCACTTTTACTTCCTAAGAAATTTGAGTGTAGTTGGTACACAAACCCTTTTTTAACTGTCTCTACAGATACATCATAGAGCATTGCGATGTGCGTCGGCTAGTCAAACTGAGCCACTTCAGACAGGGACGCAATGCAGTGGATACTGAAGACTATCAGACCCAGTCCGTTGGTGTATCAGAATTTTATTGGTATTATTGAGACTATTATCACTCCCCTGGGATCAGTCCAGTTATGGAGCAACTTGTCTAACAGGAGTAATAATGGGTGTCTAGTGTTGCTCGAATGGAGGCCTTAATGACCAGCCACTCAAAGCACAACTGGAGTAAGGACAACATAGTGATAGTCGAGTAAATTCCAGAACATCTGAACCGAATCCTCCACATTTAGGGACAGTGTTTTCCTGCAGGCTGTTTGACCAGCTTACGCAGCTAACACTTTCTGTTGCTTGTCAACTTGCCTCATCTTATGGTGTACACTTATTGTGCACTAAAATTATTGCACATTTCAACATTTTCTTGCAGTGTAGTGGAAACGCTTAAGAGAAACCAGAGTCCAGGACTTTTGCAGTTCATCTGTCAAGACAGTTCCAAAAGGTTCCTGAAAAGGTTCTGGAATCTCAGTGGAACCATGCATTATATTTAGTTTCTCGCTCAACAAATGGCTGTGATGAGAAGGAATGATAACGTTCGACTTGACTGCATAACAACGGTTTTTGTTTTCCCAAAATGGCGCTGTTGTCAGTTAATTCGGTACGCCTACTGTAGCATGCTGTACCTCCTTTGGCTTTCAGAAGAGCATTGATTCTCCTGCACATGCGTTTTACACATGCTGTTTAGAGATATGTCTGGATATGTTGTACCATGTGGCACACGATTGCACAGTTTCTGAAAATTGGAATTTCACCTCATCTTAAAGAAGAGTTGAGTCTGTGCTGGCCACTAAAGTAATAAAAAAAACTTGCTGTCATCTTCCTGGACCCATGCTGGCAGCATCTGCGTGTGGATAAACCATAGCCATGAAAGAAAGAACTTGGTCAGCAACCATGTTCTTATAGTCATTTCTGGTCAGGATGTGCAATGTGTGCCAGGAGAACACTCCCCACACCATCACCCTGCTACCACACTTGGACTACTGATGCTAAACAAGATAGCTCCATGGAATGATGTTCCTTGCACCAAAACCTGATCCCTCCATAAGTACTATTCAAAAAGTAATCTGGATTTGACCCACCAGGTAACATTTTTCCAACTGCTTAATGGTTTAGGTTCAGTGCTCAATGCTGGAGAAGTGCTTCCTTGTTCTTCATTGATAACTCTGGCACTTTGGCTTCAGTATTGTTTTCTTAAGTATGGTGATACGGCTTCTCTCCTGTATGAACGCGGCGGTGGTACTGTAGAGTGCTATGCCGAGTAAAACTCTTCCCGCACTGTGAGCAGTGGTAAGGCTTCTCTCCTGTGTGAATATGTTGGTGCTGCTGGAGAGAACTCTGGCGAGTAAAACTCTTCCCACACAGTGAACAGTGATACGGTTTGTCACCTGTGTGAATGCGCTGGTGCGTTCGGAGGTGACCCTGTTGCGTAAAACTCACCCCGCACAAAGAGCAGGAATAGGGCTTTTCCCTCGTGTGAATACGATGGTGTTGTCGGAGATAACTGTGCTGAGCAAAACTCTTCCCACACTGCGCACACTTATAAGGCCTCTCTCCTCGGTGAGTGCGCTGGTGCGTCTGGAAATGACTCTGGTGCCGAAAGCTCTTCCCGCACTCTGAGCAGTGAAAAGGTTTGTCTCCTGTGTGAACGCGCTGGTGCTGCTGGAGATTACTCTGGTGATTGAAAATCTTCCCACACTGTGAGCAGTGATATACATTCTCTCTTGTGTGAATGCGTTGGTGCATTTTTAGATTATCTCTGTAGGTAAAACTCTTCCCACATTGTGGACAGGAGTAAGGTTTCTCTCCTGTGTGGATGCGCTGGTGTCGTTGGAGATGACCCATTTGCGCAAAGCTCTTCCCGCACTGTGAGCAGTGATGCGGCTTCTCTCCCGTGTGGATGCGTTGATGTCGTTGAAGAGTGCTGTGATGACGGAAACTCTTTCCACACTGTGAACAGTGATAAGGTTTCTCTCCTGTGTGAATGCGCTGGTGCTTTCTGAGATTACTTCCGTCATTAAAACTCATCCCACAATCTTTACAGGCGTGATTTCTTTTCTGCTTTTGTCTAGAGGTCTTTGTAGCGACAGAACCACAGGATGTTTGCTGACTACTTGAGATTTGTGTGGAAATCAGATTCTCATATTTATTTTCTCCTTTTTCTGTTAATGTTACATATTCCTCATAGTGGCATCTCCTGGTGTGTTTGTGGAGGTAAATTAGAGATTTATAGGATAGTGGACACAAGGAGCAGGAGAAGACTTGCAACAGGGCCTTGTTCATTCCTGGAGCAGAAAAAGAAAAAAATAAAGGGTAAAAATTATAGCATTATTATTGTTGTTTTCACTGAATAGACCACTGACGAACAAAATACTTGCTCAGCATTGACAGACACTTGTAATCCAGTTAGATCCCCTGTAGTTCTAGGGTTAGGGTTAAGGCTAGGGTTAAGGTTAGGGTTAGGACATGCCATGCCCTCACTTGGCAAATAACATAAAATATTTATGATATTAATAAATAGCAGTTACTAATTTACTTGACTTATTTAGTTGATGCTTTGATAAAATCATGGGTGCAACTAAACCTGATTGTGTTGACACCCAGACAACCTAAGAATGACATGGTAGGAATATTCCTGCCAGTGTTCCCAGGATAGTCTTCAACCTCCCCTAGAACAAACTCCTGTGTCTTCCCTTTCTAGTACTGTTTTGACATGATCTTCAACAACTGCCCCATAACACACAATGCAAGAAACTTTCTGGACCTGGTCTTCAGCCAATCTCCTTCAGCTTTAGACATCAACATGACCACGCTTCACTTCTCACACCAACCTCATCCTCTCTGTCACCAACTTCTCCAACGTCCCAACCCTCCGCCAACTGTTTTATCCATACCATCTCTCCTTTCATTGGGTTCCAGCATCATAACAGCACTATCATTGGAATCAGCCACAAATACGTTCCACTCTTCACTTTCTTCACCCACTGGCCACCTGTCCCCTTTATCTTCTAGATCAAGTAAATCTTCTTGCCCCATTCCTTGGCTGCTCTATGTGCTATGCAGCAATCAAAGAGCATTAAAAGCCACTGAAAGAATACGGAAAAAAACACAACATGATGCTGATCTCCGTTCATATCGCTCTTTTCCGTCAAAGTTCTCCTGTGATGTGATCACTGCCAAGACCTCCTTCTACAAGGGAAAGCTAGACTCATCTGCATCTGATCCATGCAAGCTCCATAACAGTTTTTTCTTTACTTCTCAACTCTCCCTACCCTCCTTCCTAAGAAAAGAATAACAAGATCTGGCCATCTTTCTCTCCTTTATCTCTATTATGACGTTCCTTCTTCCTCTCCCATCTCCTCAACATTCTTTACTCTGCTTTCTTCAGAGGAGATTCCACACCTTTTCTCATACAACATTCCCATCACTTGTCCACTGGATCTCCTCTCATCCACAGTGCTCCACACTCTTAAGACTTCCACACCTTTATTACTTCCATGACATCTGCATGACCTCAAGGATCCTAACCAGTCTGGTTTCAAAGCAGCAAACTTTACAGAAACTGCCATTATGGCTGGTACAGAGAAGCTTCATGCTGATAGATCAGCCAAACTCTCATCAGTCCTGAAACTTCCTTGAGCTTGAGCAGCCTTTGACACCAGCCAGTGAAAAGACTCTCCTGTCACAAGCCTTGGAATCAGTTGCCCAGCATGAAAGTGGTTTGCTTCCTAGCTGGAGGAACAGTCATGTGAGGTGACATGGAGGAGATCCACATGTGCTCCATGCAGACTCTACACTGCTGTCACAGTGCTGATGACACTCAATCCATCCTCTTCTATCTTTCCTTAGACACTCATGTTTCTGTGCAGATCTCAGCATGTCTGGCTGTGAGCATGTTTTCAGTTTTGCACTTTCTGGGTAAAGTGTCTGCTAAATTAAAATGTAAATGTAAATAGCAAATTCACAGACCAGCTAAGCTAACTTAAAACTCATGTCACCTATTTACACATGCACAAAAAAAAAAAATACCCTGCTACTGCAAGATGTAGAAGGAGGATGTCTTTTGTGTGAACAAGTTATTATCAGTATCACTGGCTGAGTCACAAGCCATATGAACATATGACTTTATTGGTGTAAGACCTTGACCTATTCTATATCCAGGGTGAATCGCACCATTATGCACAGTGAGTGCGAATGAAAAGAAGGAAATTCTAGCTTGCTGGTTCTTGATTCCTGTTGGCAGAAATCCTTGTAGTACATAATTTACTGTTTCTGTGCTCTCAGCCTCCTAAATCTGTTCGTTCACTGCTTAGTTACTGTTCATATTCAAGGGATCTCCAGTCCTGCAACAGCTTATCCAACTTACGAAGGGTTTATGAGGCACAATAGATTGTACATAAGATTTCTAGGGTCAGATTTGAAATGATTGAAATATCCTCACATGTTTTTTTATACCACTGTTATGCTAATGACACTTAGTCCATCCTCTTCTATCTTTCCTTAGACACTCATGTTTCTGTGCAGATCTCAGCATGTCTGGCTGTGAGCATGTTTTCAGTTTTGCACTTTCTGGGTAAAGTGTCTGCTAAATTAAAATGTAAATGTAAATAGCAAGTTCACAGACCAGCAAAGGGACCTGAGAGGGGACACTCTAAACCCACCAGAGGTACTGGGCAGTGGTGGATCAATAGTGAAGTTTCTGAGCTACTAATCATCGCAAATCTGTAACTGACAGGCCCTTGAGCAAGCCCTGGTCCAAGGGTGCCATCTCATGGCTGACTCTGCACACTGACCACAGCTTAGTAACATGCTGGGATACACAAAGTAAAGAGTTTAACTTATGTAACAAAAAAAAGGATGTTTCTAATTGAGTCCCCAGGACTTGAACTGATAAACTCTAATTTATCTGGCGAGTTGAATGTGGTGTGCTAGAACAGGGAGACCATAACCTGATTTAATATACAGTTAGGTCCGGAAGTATTTGGAGCCCCTGAAAATGGAAGTACTTTGCTTAAAATGGCTGTAATTCCAAAATGGTAAATGTGGAAAAATTTTGTGGAACCTCTTAAAAAAAGCTGAAAGTCTACATCTTGATTGTTTTATTTCAAATCCATTGTGGTGGTGTATAAAGGCAAAATCACAAAAACACTGTCATTGTCCAAATACTTCCGGATCTAACTATACATCAATGATAAATTCATATACTGTTAATACCAAATAGGCTTAAAAAATATAAGCTCAATGTCTTGAAATAACCATTTGGGGAACACTTTATGTTCCAAAGGTAGTCGAACGTAAGGCCGAGATCTTTGGCGTAATCCTCTTCGTACCACACCAAGAGCTCCGTTCCGGGTTTGATGGATCGGCAGCACCGGTAGAAAATCCCTCCTTGGTACTGGAACGCAACAAGATTCTTCTCTTCGTCATTGCGAGCGCAATTTACATAACTGAAGGAATAAAACCAAGAGAGATAAAGATTAGGAGTAAGAAATGTTGGGGAGAAATCGAGTACTAGCAATGGGAATGACAAACGTTTCTTATTAATTAAGAAACAGTAAAATGAATTACTCTAACTCAGCAGACTTTAGAGGTGTGTTCCTCACCGCATCCAGTTAGCGTTCATTTGTCTCTTGGCGTCAACGTACTCCTCACACTTCCTGCCCTTGTATATCTGCAAACAAGACATTCTGAACATTTTATTCATTAACGCAACAGTACAAATATAATTAAGGAAGAATTAAATAGCATATGCAGGAACAATAAGTAGAAGTAAGCATGATGTGTATGCTAATACTATTGTCCCAAACACAGTGAGAGTAAAATTGGTTTGAGTTTGAACTTTAAATGCTGCTTTAATGTACACCAGATGTGCTTACTGCGCTCTTTCGTACATCTAGCTCATTATTGGCTACTGTTCTAAGGGACAGTTGGAGAGAATGCCATCCCACCCACCTACCCAGAGACCAGCTCTCCTGGACTCTCAGACTCTCACCCGGTTAAGGCAATGTTGGTGTTTGTGGGTGAAGGAAATTGCTGTATTGCAGTATTGCTGGTGAAACCTTTCAGAGGTTCTGCTTCTTTAGAGAGAAACTGATCTGAAAATTCTTGAAGCATGCAAATACATATCAAGAGTCTGAAGAAGATCAACACCAGTCTCCTGTTTCCTTCCTGTATTTCTAAGCCTGGTCTCTTGTTTCAATGGTCTGAGACATTAACTTACCACCCAAGAGTAGCCACTGTTCATAGCTTCCTCTTTGTTCACAACGTCTCCCTGATACGGCCCGAAGTGCGCACCAACAGCAACAGGCTCTCCCTGATTAAACACACCCAGGCCTGCGTCAGGAATCCCAGACTTCCGAATCTCTAAACCAGGCGGAAGGGTTTGTCTGGCTCGGTCAGCTACCCCCATGGGAACGACGGTATCAGGGACGAAAAGAGCCGGACCATGAACCTCACATTTGTTGAAGAAGAAAGATCTGCATTCCTCACAGTCTGGAAGGAAAAGATGCAACAAATGAAAGAAATGATGTTTATTATTTATGATGTATTCCTGCCTGGTTTAGATTTTTCTTGACAGACAAATTTATTAGAGTCAATGAAGATTCTTCAGAGCCTAAAAGAGTGCAATATGGTGTCCTACAAGGTTCCTCTCTAGATCCTATGTAGTTCCAACACTACGTATCTCAAATCTGATAACGCTCGACACTGGCTCCAAGTACAAGGAACTCAGCCAGATGCCACTATGGTGGGACTAGGATGCCATCTTACAGAGATAGTCTTCATAGTTAAGTTCTTGCGCTTCCAGAACCGTCTTCTGTAATATTTTGATGTCTGATGTCTCTCCAAAGCTCTCCAAAGCTGTACAAGATTCTGTCTTCACATTTTTACAAATCTGTTGAACAGAATAAAGCAATATTTATTAGGCAAGTGGCCAAACCACTGTATAATCTGTACCGTTTGTTTTGCTGTTCTGAAAGCAGCTTTCTTTTTCCCCACTCCTTGTAAAATGGACTTTTTCAGCAATAGGTGATTAGCTCATTAGTATGATCTTCTACTCAGTGGGCATATTTCCCTAGCACACCATCTACTAACTGATGGTGATTAATATCATTAGGCTGGATTAGGAGTCTGGCTAAACATGGTGTGTCTATTATTGTTTAGATGTACACTATGTTGTGCCGATTATTTAATAAAGTAATTATAAATGTATTGTAAATAAAAGCAATCTCTTATCGCAGACCATTTCAATGGACGAAAATACTTTTTTTACATGATTATATGGCTACTAGATTGTTACTTAAAAGTGACATGAGATATATGTGTCATATTCACCATAAACCTTCACCTTCCTGAGGAGAGGTGAAACAGAACCGTCACACACCTGGCTAACCTTTACCTGTGAACGCGCAGGAGCAGGAGCAGGAGCAGGAGTGTGAGGAGGAGTGTGAGGAGGAGCAGGAGCAGGAGTGTGAGGAGGTTTTGTGAAAGAGTGCTGCCTGGCCCTTCCCGACTCCATCATGAGGTGTACAAGTTGCGATTCTAGCAAAAGAAGCCCAAATAATCAGAACCAGAACTCCAGAACTCCGAACTGTAAATGTTTAGTGAGATTCATCAGGTCTTTGTGTAGAATCTGAAGCTGATTGTATCGCTATAAAATCGTTTATAAACTGTAAATAACAGTCTGGCAAACAACCAACACTGATAAACACAACCTTCTTTCTCTCGACGCTACGTCTCCTTTAGCGTAATGTAAAGGCTTTGGCATAAAAAAAAAACAACACAGTTATTAGTTATTAGTTATTATTAACTAAGCACTACCCATAACCTACTTATAACGCTGATCTTCAAAATGTTTAACTTAAACTCCGCTGATTATATTATAAATGATAGAAATTTGAGCCAAATTTTTTAACACGAGTCACATTTTTGTATAAAACTGATTTTGCTTTTTGTTTTTTCTTTTTTTTTCGTTTCGGCTAAATCACATCCAGCGGTAGAGAGTGATGAGTCGTAAACCTGTAAACTCTTAACCCCAGAACACGTGCGAAAAGCTGTCCAAGTTAACAAACTAACGGTCTAGTGACGCTAATGTTAGTGAACAAAATTGTGGTTGCTGTGGTAACGTTTCATCCTGACAGGTTTAAATAAATCAGTGAGGAAACGATGATGTACATCGAGACCCTGATACTGAAACCTCACACGCGTCCACCTGTAGCTAACGTGTGCTAGTTTACTAGTCGTGAGTTAACCGGTTAACTCCATCAGCTAATGAAAATGCTAATGCTAGGCTAGTAAAGATAGCAGGATGGATAAGGGGGCGTTTCCAAATTGCAAAGTCATGAATATTCATAGATTCACATTCTCAGCAGGGTAAAGGTGTAGAGATGTTACTCTGACATCCTTTTACATCAATTGTACATCAAATATTCTTTACATTTTCAGTGTTTAGGAGGAATTGAGGCTAGAGGAAGGAAGTAAGACAGATTTTGCTAATTTTTAGAGCAAAGAAATTTAGAGCTGTATAAATCTTACTAGGAATTAGTTCACTATTTCAGTACTAATGCTTATTATTATTATTATTATTATTATTATTATTATTATCATAGACAATGCTATTTGTAATTTTCTGAAGAATATCCTGTTCTGTCCTTTTCCAAACATTCACTAATCTCAATCTAAGGCTGAGTCACAAATCTCTCTACACTTTATACCCAGTGCACTACATAGTGCGCATGCGCCATTACGTCACACCCTAGGTAGGGCACCTAAACAGGAAGTGAAAGTCCATTCGGGATTCAGCCATTAACTGTTAGCTTAGCAGCTGCAGAGTAACTTACCTCAGGCTTTAAAGCAGAACGAAGTGAACCTACACACACACACACACACACACACACACTAATTAGCTTTTATTCTACACTCGAGCAGATAAAACATATTTGCTATAAAACAAATACATCCACATATTTAGAAAAGGTGATTTGGTCACTGAGAGAAGCCCTCAGCTCTTCTTCTTCTGTCATGAGTTTATATGAGAGTATTTGGCTCGCGCACACCGCCACCTGCTGGAGAACTGTGTAATTACACATTACCATGATGCTCCGTTTATAGACACCAAAAATCAGATATTTTCAGTCTAAAACAATATCCATTATCAACAAAATTCACACATAACTGTTCCAATAAAGTTGTAAACCTTATAACATGACGTCAGAATCAGGAGAAGATGGATTGTAGTGCAAAAAACAATAGAAACCCTCATGTAATGGTTATAATGGGTGTTGTACTGGTTTTAATGGAAACTCTAATGGTCCCTATGGGTCTCTACTGGTAATTTGTTGCCTTCTATTGGTGGAATGTTATGTCTAATCTAGTGGATACCATTAAGGACCAGTAATGGTAATGGTTTTAGTGGTTAGCTGATGGTTTGTAATGGTATTTGTAGTGGAAACCATTAGAATTTCTTAATGGTTTAATGGTTTCAGTTTTTTTTTCAGCAGAGAAGAGATCCAGGGTCAACTCACATCATCATTATTCTCATATCGTGTTGTTTTTCCCTGGTGTTCAAAAAAAAAAAAACATATCGCTAAGCATGGTTGATCTTTTCATTTCTTTTTTTTTCATAGATGATCAGTTTGTAGTTTGTTATATATATATATATTTTTTTGTAGATTTCTTTCTAAATCCGTCTCGTGAGTATGCTCTGATTAGCTTGCAGCTAAAGTGTGAGGCGGAGAATCGGCACAGTCGCGTGCGTCGGTAACAGTCATGCAGAGATAAAAGGTCTAATTAAAATAAACAAATTACACAAAGTCTAAACGTCTGTACGGTCTGAGAACACTACTGCATCAGTACAACATGATTAATAGTAAAAATCAGTTGAGAGCTAACTGATTAGCTAGCTGTATTAGCTAGCTACCTAGCAACTAATGACTGCTAATCAGACTAGCTAGCTAGCATGCATTTATTGAGGTAAATCATTTTTTGGTGGCTACTGCTTACTTTACTTCTTTCAAATAGCTGTTTTCTGATACACTATATGATCAAAAGTATGTGGACACCTGACCATCACACCTGAATGTGCTTAATGCATATCCCATTCCCAAACCATGGGTATTAATATGGAGTTGTTCCCCCCTTTGCTGAGTTAGATTTAGGAATGCGGTTGAGGGAATTTGGGTTCATTCAGCTACAAGAGCATTAGTGAGATCAGGGTAAGGGTAAGGAGTCTCCAGTTCCAGTTCATCCCAAAGGTGTTCAGTGGGGTTGAGGTCAGGGCTCTGTGCAGGACACTCGAGTTCTTCCACTCCAACCTTCACACACCATGTCTTCATGGAGCTCGCTTTGTGCACAGGGGCATTGTCATGCTGGAACAGGTTTCAGCCTCTTAGTTCCAGTGAAGGGAAACTGTAAAGCTACAGTACACAGAGACACTCTATACAACTGTGTGCTTCCAACAGTTCGGGAAAGAACCACATGTGGATGTGATGATCAGGGGTGCACATAGTTTTGGCCATATAGCGTATCTATTTTATGGTAATCTTGGATTTGGCAAAGCATACAGGATTTAAATTTTAATGTATTAATATAAGTCATACTTAGAGTATGTGACTTGTGAAAGGTTTCAAGCTCAGTGCACTAAAATGCCTCTATATTTAGGCCAATTTAAATACATACGCAAAAAAATTTACTTTAAACTTCCCATGATTTGATTCCACATGTTGATAAGAGAGATAAGTAAGAGTCGACAATAAAGCATTTATTAGATAAATACATTCTACGTATAGTGTGTCTTGAACAATGTGGTATGTGTTTATGTTCTTCCAGAAATCTAAATAAGCGTAGACTGTGGCTCTGTCCAAAACCACATACACTGTATGTAATAATACTAGTATATACTATAATAATTAACCTCATGAATAATGTGTTCTGAATACAGAACACTGATCAGCCATAACATTAAAACCTCTGACAGGTGAAGTGAGTAGCGCTGATTATCTCAGTACAGTGGCACCTGTAAAGGTGAGGGATTTATTAGGCAGCAAGTGAACAGTCAGTTCTCGAAGTTGATGTGTTGGAAGCAGGAAAAATGGGCAAGTGTAAGGATCTGAGCGACTTTGACAAGGGCCAGATTGTGAAGTCTAGATGACTGGGTCAGAGCATCTCCAGAGCAGCAGGTCTTGTGGGGTGTTCCCGGTGTGCAGGGGTTAGTACCTACCAAAAGTGGTCCAAGGAAGGACAACCGATGAACCAGCGACAGGGAAATGGGTGCTCAAGACTCACTGATGCACGTGGGGAGTGAAGGTCCGTCTGGTCCGATCCCACAGAAGAGCTACTGTAGCACAAACTGCTGAAAGAGTTAAAGCTGCTCTGATAGAAAGGAGTCAGAACACACAGTGCAGTGCAGCTTGCTGCGTATGGAGCTGGTTCCTCTCAAGGTTTCTTCCTCATATCATTCCGGGAAGTTTTTCCTTGCCGTCGTCGCCGCTGGCTCACTCATTAGGATAAATTACCATATTTTCAATTTATTTTGATTTAAATTAATCTGAATGTATTTATTTCTGTAAAGCTGCTTTATGACAATGTCTATTGTTAAAAGAGCTATACAAATAAAATTGAATTGAATTGAAATTGAATATTTCCATTTAAAACAGGAGGTCAAGGGGTGACTTCTGATATGTGATCAGAAGGGGCAAGACATCTCGCTTTATCCCAGAAGAGATCTGATTTTTGATCAGATGAGTGATTTCATGTACATTTTGCAGATAATCCAACAGCAAGAGGATCAAGGCTCATCAGCTCAACTGAGGTTAAACAGAGATTCATACAAGGATCCAATTTATTAATTAACTTTGCCTTTATGTATTCTTTTATTTTCATAGACTTTGTCACTAGGTTTAAGTGAGTATGTAATATTTAATCATTCACAAGCTAGATCAATTAATACCACTCTGAAAATCAACATAGTAAAGAAATGGATGGAAAAGATGCTGAAATTAATGTTTACACAAATAAACATTCAAATGTTGAACATTTGACAGAATAATTAGCACGATTTTTAACTGCAGCACTGATATCACAGCTCTGTGACAGACTGTTTCTGTGAGCATTTCAAGTTTTAAGTAAATAAACATAAAAGAAGTTATTTTGGTCGAACTATTGCAGCCTCTGTAAAGAAACTCTTCTTTCTTTACTGCTCAACATTGCTTTGTTTCTTTGAAAACAGCAATTTTAGCAATAATGTGAAACCTAAAGCAGTTATTTTATTTAAAGTTAAAAAAAAATTATAAATTTATTTCCTCCAATAAGTCCACAACTGGGCAATGACGAATGCATGGAAGACTTGTGGAACAGAACGACCAGCAGATGTCACTACTGTGGAAAATATTTCCACTGGCAAAGCGTTACAGCAGCAAACTGAATTTACCGGTCAGGCGGCGTTTATACCGGTAATGTACTGGTAACAGAAACAGAAACCCTGCTCTAGTTTTTCTGAAGCGTAGCTATTCCGGTTTATTCCCTGTACAGTTCAGGATGATTTATTTGGGGGTTTTAGCGTAATGTGCTGCGAGATGAGGAAGGAATCAAAAATCTAACCAAAATGTAGGACAATAGACACAAAGAAACACAGGGACAATAAAAAAATACATGACAGGAATTTCAAACAAACACGAGAGCAGAATTATGTGACAGTGTGAAAGGAGTTTATAGTAATACATTAGCCAGACAGCTGCCTTTAAAAAGACTATAATAGGAAGCGTCGGTGTGTAAAAACACTTTACTAATCCCCAACAAACCTCCTCTAGATTCAATAATCATATCATCTCATATGAGGACTTTCATAACATCAGTCAAAAAGCAATCAGGACAGCCTTAGGGACAGCAGTGCCCTAAATCTGTGCTTGCATCAGTATAGGAAGGCTTTTCCTGTTTCCATCTGTCGCAGAAAGGCAATTAGCCATTTTGATTATGATCTATGAATGTAAATTTTCTACCTATGAACCGTTTTCTCCTACAGTAATAAGATTTTGAGTCTGTTCAGCTGAAAGATTCCAGTTCATCTGGTTTCCCCCGAACACACACCTTCCCAATGGGTGTACATTCATCACTGGCTGCTTGGTAACTGATATGACAACTGATTTTCAACTTCGTTTAGGATTTCCTACAGTGCAGGGAGTGCAGAATATGATCACGGACAAAATCAGAGCAGCCGTGACACCAAGCTTGTTCTAAGACACGGTGTATTGCAACAAAGCGTCCATGCAAAATGCTTAACAAAAACACCAAAGCTAGACCAAACAAATGATGTCTCAGGGCATGTAAATAACAATTTGCAATTCATAGCTTGGTCTTCTTCTTTTCCACCACCAATTTAAAAGAACGAAGAAAAACAAAAACCACCACCACCAACAACAACAACAACAACAACAATAATAATAATAATATCTCAGTTACGCTTCACTGATTGTTCTTCATGTGTCTCCTCCTTTCTGAAATTATAACTGGTTCATTTCTATGATGTAACCATGTGGTTGCGTCCTTAACGATCTAGTACCAAGTTCTAGGAATAAAAATTAATTGCACCTGTTAGTGCCTTTGTTCCTGTCTGTGAACTTAAACATTCAGGTTTATCATTTTTGTTGTGAGGATCTGTATAAAATTAGCATCTGAAATATCAAAGTTAACAATCAATCATTTTTGGCACTTAAGTCCAATGAACACACACACACACACACACACACACACACGCACAGAATTCAGAATCTTTCTCTCGTAAGACAACCTTCATCCCTAACAAAATGGCAAAGGGAATAATATGCGGTTCCTCAACATTAAAGCACACAAAAGACTGTACAAAGTCACATGATCCACCGTCACGACGTTCAGGTGAGGTTTGGTCTTACTGCACCTGTTCACAGGCAGATCTGCTTCCTCCTTGTAAGCTGTCTCATCACCGTTGTGGATCCAGTCTACCACAGTAAGTGTTGTTATTGTATTTAACGATGGAAATTTTGTTAGTCTGGTGGCACCGTCATGAGCGAACAGGAAGTACATGAGTGGGCTGAGAACCTGTTCCTGTGGGGGAGTGTGGTGGACGTGAGGTCACCAATTCTGACACACTAGGATCTGCCACTGAAGAAGTCCAAGACCTCGTTATGTTTGGAGTTATGAGTCAAGCAAAGGGGTGTGAGTTTGTTGACCAGCTGATGATGGGGTTAAATTCAGAGCTGAATAGACAGCTATAGAGATTGCAGTTTTGGTTTACAAATTATTTATTGAACCTGAATATAACTGGGATAACACCATCTGCTATTCACAACAGCAGCAGCATGAAGTGTATAAATAGTGTATAAAAAAGCCTTTTTTTTCAAGGGAAGAAAGCTCATTTAAATGTTCCTGAACATTATTTGCTGGTCTGATAAGCAACTTGCATAGACTCTTTGCATAGATGCTTTACTGCAGTACACCATGTCTGAGGTCATGTCTGGTGTAACAAGATAAAGTTGGATAAGAAGATTTACAGGCATGTTAAAGATAGGCTTTCTGTTTTCAGCTTCAAGATTTAAAATAATCAGTGAAATATTAAACCTTTAAGCTTTCCTGATTTTTCTAATGTAAAGTCTAATGTATCCGTCATCATGGGTATGACCACAGAGATAAGCAGATACTCATGACTGTTGACCTGCACACGTTGTGTCATAATTACATGCAGGTAAAAATAGCATCAAATGCCGTCTGGGCCGTAATAAAAAAGTTTAAAAAATTTCCAATACCATGAGTTTTATCTCTTTATCTCCTAATGTGGATTGGCTAAGCTACTGTGAATTCTCTTATGTTCCCAGGATAGACTTTGGATCCACCATCACAAAAAAGCAGTTACTGAAGGTAAATTAATTGATTGATTGGCTGGTTGATTGATCGATTAATTGATTCATTTGAATTGGGGGCTTTAAACTTCTCTTTTAGGTCTTCTTGTGGCTACTGAGTGGTGGAATTTAGGATGAGCCACAATAAGTCATCTACCCACCCAGTTACTCTTTATCATTACCATTTAATGTGCATTTCCATAGTAATCCCTGACAAATGATTGTTGGAAGTTTCTATATGTTTTTCATAATGCATGTTGTATATAACTGGGCACACTCACTGCTGTAGACACAGTCTCGATTTAATACTGAGTTTGTACGTAGATTTAGAAAAATATTTACCCTATAATATACTACATGTATAATACAGTATATGCACCTTGTCTTGTAATAATCATACTATAGTGACTGCTACAAAACCCAGCTTCACTGAAGATCTCCCAGATTCAGCTCAGTTCTCAGACTTGCTCAAGCTTCTGAAAGCTTAGTCTTTTTTTTTTGGTCACTAGTTAATGTTTCCCCATTTAAGAGGAAAATCTTTTCATATCCATGGATGTGGATATGGCAATGATCCGGTAGGTGAGATCCTGAACGAGGTGATTAACGCAGTGAACAGTAAGAAACATAACAGTTCATTTTTGATAAAATCCTTTTACAAACCATGTTACTGTCTAATGTCCCTCGTGAACAGTCGTGGTTTCTGACCATCGCAAGAGAGCAAAGCAAACAAACGGTAGTTTAAACCACTGGCCAATTATAATTACCATTAAAATGATCTGTAAAATGTTAGATTTTAACCTTCATTGTAGGCTTAAAATAATCTTTTTTTCTAGTCAAAATTTTCAGCCTTTTTTCTCTTTCAGGCAAAAACTGAAAGTGCAGTCTTTTGATCATTTATTATTTACTGTGACAGAAAGCAAAGGCTTTATATCAGTGCATCGTTCAAGGGGAGATTCAAAACATCTACACATCTGTCAATCATTCTGGATTAATATTCTGATTGGCTGATTTTTATTAGGGAAAAAAGAAGACTTCTTTTTGGGGCTATTTTGAGTTCTGTTGTTAAAATTCCGCGCTCCAATGAAAAAAAGCTAAAAAGATCTTTTCAACACATAATCACACAATCGGGTTCCTTTTTGAGTCTGGTTCCTCTCAAAGTTTCTTCCTCAAGTCTTGTCAGGGAGTTTTTCCTCACCGTTGTTGCCTCTGGCTTGTTCATTAGAGATCTACATCTACATCCATATCCAGATTTCTGTAAACCTGTGCTTTTTTATTTTTTGGCAAATTTCGCCAGAAGGAAGGCCACTTTGAGTTGTTTTTTCCTGCCCGATCAGTTTCACAAGCACTAGGACACATTATTTAAACAATCCTGTGGAGTTAGCTTAGTGGCTAATGTTACAGCATGGGGTGTATAATCTCTCTGGTTTGTGTCCTGCTCAAGGTGTTTGCATTTTAGGTGGAGCCTTTTTTGATCTGTCTCCACACTTGGTTCCATTGCACACCATATATTGTCACTCCATGCGCGACACTCTTGTACATCCTATCGCCTAGCCCCATAACAGTATGTCTGCACCAACCCCGGAGCCAGCGGATTTAGGGCGGATAGCGGAAATTGTGGCTGGTCAGGCCACTGCTCTGGGGAAGCATGAGCAAGCTCTGGCAGCACTGTTTTCAGAAATTCGGGGTGTGTCTGAGCGGGTTGCACAGATTCAGTCCATGTTGCAACTCCAACCCACTTCCCCAGTGGAAGCAAATCAAGAATTGACCCATGGGTCGACTTCCCAGTCTCCCTCTGTCCCTGCTGAGACAAGGTTGCCAGCTCCCTATGCTGGAGAAACAGGGAAGTGTAACTCTTTTATAATGCAGTGCTCACTGGTGTTTGAAATGCAGCCCTCCCAGTTCCCATCTGAAAGGGCGAAGATCACCTTTATGATTTCTCTCTTAACTGGAAGAGTGCTAGCATGGGCCACAGCAGTGTGGCAGAATAGATTAGCTGACCACCCCACTCTGGACTCATTTGTGTCAGCACTAAGGAGCACCTTTGACCACCCACTCACGGAGTTCAGGACTCTCGTGGCGAGCTCAGGCTGGAATACCCAAGCTCTCCCAGCTGCATATGTGCAGGGCCTCTCTGAGGACTTAAAGGATGAACTGACTACTTGTGACCAGAGGGACCTTTGATTGCCCCTGACACTACTCCTCACCCGTCTGGCCTCTTCATTCCTGTCCTCATTGTTTGGGGAGATGGGAAAGAAACCAGTCTGCAGACTTTCATTGACTCAGGGGCGGCTGGCAATTTCATGGATGAGACTTTAGTCAAGAGACTAGGGTTGCCAGTAGACCCGCTCCCCTCAAAGGAACACGTGCCCTAGCTCCAACTACTTTGGAACCGGTGGATTTATCCTGCGTGCCCCAAGATTATTGGGACCTCCAGGAGGTCCTTTCCAAACAAAAGGCCCAGACACTGCTGCCCCATAGGTCCTTTGATTATGCAATCAACCTGCTCCCAGGAGCTGCTCCACCTAGGGGCAGGTTATTCTCCCTGTCACCCCCAGAACACCAAGCCATGGAGGACTATATTAAAGAGGCCTTGTCCTTGGGAATTACCCACCCATCCACCTCCCCTGTGGGGGCGGGTTTCTTTTTTTGTCAAGAAGAAAGAAGGGGATCTGCGGCCTTGCATTGATTACTGTGGCCTTAATGCCATGACTCAGAAGGATAGGTACCCACTGCCCTTGATGAATTCTGCATTTGAGCGCCTGCAGTGGGTGAAACTTTTTTCGAAACTGGATCTACGTAGCACCTACAATCTGATCTGCATCAGGACAGGGGATGAGTGGAAGACTGCGTTCATCACGCCGTCTGGGCACTATGAGTATTTGGTGATGCCCTTTGGCCTGAACACCCCTGCGGTCTTCCAGCGGTTCATTAACAAGGTCCTCCGGGAGGCCCTGAACCACTACACCTTCGTCTATCTAGACGACATTTTGATTTTTAGCAGCTCGCTGGAGGAACATGTGGTTCATGTGCACCGGGTCCTTCAGCTCCTCCGGAACCATCTATATGTCAAACTAGAGAAGTCCCAGTTTCATGTAACCATATTGTCCTTCTTGGGCTTTGTTGTGTCCAAAGGGAGACTTAGTATGGACCCAGACAAGGTAAAGGCAGTCACACAGTAGCTACAAACCATCTCAGTCCGGCTGGTACAACGCTTCCTGGGGTTTGCAAACCTTTTCTGACGCTTCATTCGGGACTTTAGCACCCTGGCAGCCCCCCTTAGCGCACTGACCAAGAAAACCCAGGCTGGGTTTAAGTGGACTAGAGAGGCACAGCAAGCCTTTGAAACCCTGAAGGAGAAATTGACAATCCTGAGGCTCAGTTCATAATGGAAGTCGATGCCTCAGATATAGGAGTGGGCGCCATCCTCTTCCGGCGTTCAGGGCTAGACCAGAAATTACATCCGTGCGCATACTTCTGCCACCGTCTAACCCCGTCAGAGAGGAATTATGACGTTGGGAACCATGAACTCGTGGCTGTAAAATTGGCATTGCAGGAGTGGAGGCACTAGCTGGAGGGTGCCAAGCGCCAGTTCCTTATTTGGACAGACCACAAGAATCTGGCCTACATTCAGGATGCCAAGCGCCTGAACCCCCAGCAGGCCAGGTGGTCCTTGTTCTTTACACGTTTTAACTTCGTCTTGTCTTATAGGCCAGGATTCAAAAATCTTAAACCAGATGCGCTCTCTAGGCAATGGGATATACCCTCACGGGAACCCAGCCACGAGCCTATAATTTCCAATCCCCGGACAAGCGGGCCCTGTGCGACGCTCTTGTACATCCTATCGCCTAGCGCCATAACACTTATGATCCATTTTAGATCAGATCCATCAGAGTGTCGTCCGATTGCACACTTCAGTAGAAGAGATTAGACATGAGGAAAATCTAACCTTTTGTACAAAGCACAAAATGCACTCCAGAACTTAAAAAAATGTTCAAAGTGGCAACCATAATGGTACTATTCACTACTGGAAGTGATGACACAGTAGTTGTGAAAAAGGTCCATTAAAAAATGCTGTGTTTATTCATGTTAATCTCATCTTTTAGATCACAGTGAGTTCTCCAGCAACACATCAGTGATGGAGCAGCGTCTGTTTGTACTCCTGCTTTTCACAGGTGAGAGGAAATAAGTCACATTATACAAATTACGATCACATGTTCATGCACAAATTGTAATTAGTAGATGGAGATAAATTACTATAAGTAATATGTTTCATAATTTATTCTACCCAAAAATAATTTCAAACTAAAAATCAGAAATTACACAAGCTAAACTTTAAAAACCTCCTCCACAGGAGTCCTTCCCTTCGTCCTGTCTGTCACTCGTAAGTACTATCTGATCCAGCAGGGGAAAACATGGAGTGATGCTCAGGCTTACTGCCGAGCCACATACACTGACCTGGCTACCATCAACAGTACCGACAACATGGTCAAACTTCAGGATGAAGCAAAGACACAACAATTCAATTCCAGTGCTTGGATTGGACTGTACACTAACATCAACAGCTGGCACTGGTCCTTCAAAAACGAGCCGCTGGGAAGTTTTACAGCCTGGAAAAGCACAGAGCCTAACAACCTGGTGGGAAATGAAGGATGTGTTTTTATATGGCAGGAGACATGGTATGATGCACCATGTGAACATCTATTACACTTTGTGTGCTATGATGGTGAGGAACAACATTTTATTCTATATAAAATATTTCTGGAATATTACTACTACTAATAATCTATATTTATATAGGACATTTTATTTTGAGTTCAAAATCTCAGTGATTTATATATAAAAGTGTGACAGCCCTGGTAAGTTGGGTGGGGAATGAGGACACAGGAAGCAGGCTTCAGACAGAGAAATACTTTCTTTCTTTATTTTTTCTTTAGCACATTTCAGCCAAATAATACGGCACACACAGCATTTCCACTGTCTCTGCATCAAAATATAGACACTTTGTTAAAAGAAGTCATTATTTAACAGTCAAAATGTTTACATAGTGCATAAGAATTCTGAGATACTTTTACAAAACAAGATGAAATTTAGAGAAAACAAGTTTTTATTCTGAAACAAAACCTCCAAATTTTGACATGCCAGAAATTGTGAGATAAGTGAAATTTTTTTTAAATCGTACTGCTGCCAAAAACAGATAAAAAATATGTTATGTGATATGCTATATACATATTTTATTCTTTACTACCTGGCTTCAATAGAACAGGTCCTCAGAGATGTTCAGAGATGTTCCTAGAACAGTTTACTGTTTTTTGGGGTTGTGAAAAAATATATTTAACAGTTTATAATTCTATACACTGTGTGTCCCAAAGGTCTCCATAAAGAGGGGAAATGACCACTTTTTAGCAAAATGTATATTTATTTACAAAACCTCCTCTACATGATTGCCATTTCTTTGTAAACAGACATGGAATCGTCTCTCGCACTAGTGTTAACACATCTGGTGCTATACATGTAATTGCATGTCCAGTGAGTTCTTCTTCTTATTATTATTATGTTCTTCTTTTGTCAAAGGCATTCTGAAAAAATAAATATAATATAAACTAAATGTGAAAAATTTGGAAGACATTTTGATAAAAAAATGTTAATTTCCCCTACGTAGGGAGACTTTTGGGACACGCTGTAGATTATTTAAATTGGTTATAATGACACATTCAGGGGAAAAAATCAACCTTGGCATAACAGATTCAATTCCCTGCTCCATTCGTGTCTATAATTATTACTGAGAAATTTACTGTGAATATTTTTTATCCTGCTGATTATCTTTCAATTGAAAATTCACATGAGTACATTCTAATTATGTGTTTTTCGATTCTCACAGACAGGAAGACTGGCACTGACAGCTACATTTTAATCTCTGAGGCTAAGACGTGGTATGAAGCTCAGAGCTACTGCAGGCAGCAGCACACAGACCTGGCCAGCGTGAGAAGCGCAACAGAAAACTCAGTTGTAGGAGGAATGAACAATGCAGTTTGGATTTGGTTTGGCCTCACCAGAGACCCCTGGAATTGGTCAGACCAGACCACCAACGTGTCCGTCAATACATGGTCACGTGGAAACACTGATGATTACTTGATGAATAAAAGTTGTGGCTGCTTAAATGATGGTGTGGCTGATGTAGCGCAGTGCTCAGACATCATGCCTTTCTTCTGTTACTGTGAGTTGAAATTAAATTCAGTCTCATATTTTGGCTAAATGAAGTTGATTTTTGAATGTAGTGTTAATTTTGTACATTTATTTCTATGTGCATTTCTGCCTGCAGTGTTCCCAAAACAACAGCAGATCATAAGAGTGAAGGTCAAGTCCAGTCAGGATGTGAATGATCCCGCAATAATGGCGGCCATCTTGGAGAAGGTGGGTTTCATCTTCACTCAGTGTACAGTCACCTCCTCATTACCGCAGCCAGACCCCGAGTCTTCACCAAACTGTCACACAAACACACTGTACTGTAATTATAATACATCTTATGTAGCATTTTCACAAATCTCACAAGAGATTCTCTACCCTGCATTATTCAGTACCTAAAGTCCTGCTCTGTTCTTCAGCTCCAGCAGAAACTGAAGGATCATGGAATGGCTGAGAACATCACTGTGAAATGGAGAAAGCAACCAGATGGAGTGGTGTTTCACAAGGAGAAGGGAAATATTACTACAGTTGGGAATAACAATGGGGAGGCTTGAGACCTCTAAATCTTGAATAGTGTGTATTTTGTAGTGCATTAATCACTTTTAGCTTGAGGACCTTGAGTGTGTGTAATATTTTAGCTTCCTTAAGTAGTACTTTAACAGACCCAGAGTTAGAATCCAAAATACTGAAACTAGTAACAGCGTATCATTAGGAGTAGAGCAAGTTCACCAAACTATGAGCCAAGCTGACATTTCAAAAAGATTTAAAATCACTGATAACATGTTATAATCACTTGAGGTCTTTGCTTCTAATAATAGTAAATACATATTTTCAGGTTATTCCATATTACTCTATATTAATAGTGATCTCTCTGCATATGTACACTACAAAAAAAAACATCTTATACACCCTATATAGTGCAGTAGGTGGTCAATAGAAAGACTTTAATGACTTGGTTTCCTTGCTGTAAAATTAGTTTCCTGAAATTTAGCTATTCTGGCTTTCACAGTTGATTTGTTTGGCTTTTGGGGTTTCAGCTTAAGAGTAAAGGCTTTAATAGTAATAATTAAATGCCTTTAAATAGAATACATAATGTGGAATAGGAAGCTTCTGTGCAGTTGCTCTGTTGTCACATAAATACATGCTAAATCTATGCTTGTATCAGTATAGGCTTTTCCCACTTCCATCTGTAAGTCAGACAGTCGGTTCATTTATGGTTATACTCTGTCCTATTTAAATGTTCACCTAATTAACTGTTTCCTCCTCTACTAGTAATAACACCTGGATTCTGACTCTGTTCAGCTAATGTATCAATGTCCAGTCTGTCCAAATCAATGTACACAATTATTATTGTTATTTTTCAACCACCACAAGAGAAAGACCTCAGCAGTGTCACAGCAGAAATGTGTTTGTCCTTTCATCCAGAGATTGTGACAATGCCACAACCATCCATGGCTGGGAGTCTGTGTTAGCGCTCGCACCTCCTGTTTAGTAGCTGTCATGTAATAAGTGTGAGTTCGCTAGTGGGTGGTAAATGGAAATAAATACAACTGGGAGAAAAAAATCCTTGTTTTACTATTTAATGTAAGATTGCATGTTGCACTGATTTTATTATATTTTGCAAAGCTTTAATAGGCTGTAATTTTACAATCTGAAAAGAACGTTACGCTGTCCTTAGTTATTTTACATTTTACAGTTAGTACATCCCTAGTAAATTCAAAACAATATTTTACAGCACAGAAAAGCAAAGTGTGTGCACAACAATTTCATGATCTTTTGTATCTCATGACTGTATACAGTATAATCAATGAGAAATTTGATTGGGAGCCAATGCAGTGTGGATAAGATAGGGGTGATGTGGTCATATCTTCTGGTTCTAGTAAGGACTCTCGCTGCTGCATTCTGGACTAACTGGAGCTTGTTTATGCTCCTACTGGAACATCCAGACAGTAAGGCATTACAATAATCCAACCTAGAGGTAACAAAAGCATGAACTAGTTTTTCTGCATCGTGTAGTGACAATATATTTCTTATTTTAGCAATATTTCTGAGATGAAAGAAAGCAATCCTAATAATATTATATATACGAGCTTCAAAAGAAAGACCAGAGGCAATAATCACACCAAGGTCTTTTACTGCTGCAGATGATGAAACAGAAAGGACATCCAGAGTTATTATGTAATCAGAAAGCTTACTTCTAGCTGCATGTGGTCCTAGTACAAGTACTTCTGTCTTGTCAGAATTAAGTAAGAGAAAGTTAATAAGCATCCAGTTTCTAATGTCTTTTACACATTCGTCAAATTTATTAAGCTGGTGTCTGTCATCTGGCTTTGCTGTATTTTCTGTATTTTATATCTATTCCGTGACTTGTGCAGGTCCAAAAGATCATCAGCGTCTGCCTGGTTATTGGTCGTCCCCATGGTGATGGATGACTTTACACCACAACAATCAGAAATGTTTGAATTTTACACCTTAGAGCTGAAAACAGCATGCCTGTCTTTAACATCTTTGTAAAGCTTGTTATCTAACTTTAGACATGACCTAAGACAGGGTGTACTGCAATGCAAAGTACTTACGCAAATTACTCATCAGTCTAGCAAACGATGCTCTGAGACAAATTTCAGTTCATTATTTGGTCTTCTTTTCACTTCTTTTACTTTAAACAAAATGGCCTCTTTATACACTCCATACAGCTCTATTACACTGCACTAGCAGTTTTAACCTTTATTAAGCTGTAAACAAACGCCTCGGCTGATGGAGGATTTCACGCTCACTTATTTTTTTATTTATTTATTTATTATTATTATTTATGTTTCCATGACACACTATTTTCTTTTCAACTCATTTAATTGACACCTAATTCACCTTTTCTGGAATTTGTCTGTATATTTTGTACCTTTGCAGGTGCTGTTACACTGCTAAATATTTTGACTGCCAGATAAGTGAGTTAAAATAACTTCCACTTCTGTTTTTAAGACATTCAAACTACATGCAAATGAGCTATGTCAGAATGATAAATGAGCCCCATCCAGGGAAAACTGCAACTCATATTTTGTTTGTGCGCATCGCCACCTGCTGGAGAACTGAGTAATAACCAGGCCAACATGCACCTTGCTTGACTGTGAAAAACCAAAATAAATCTGACTTTAAGACAATAGCCATGGTAAAAATTACGCAAAGATTGCTCTAATGAAGTTGGTTAACCTGGAAGCCATGATATCAGAATTAGGTGAAGATGGACCAGTTAGAGAAGCTCCAGATATCAAAGGGACGTTGATTCATTGTCAGTCTACATAGTAGAAGTGTTAAATGAACACTGAAGTGCACACACTTTATATATATATGAATATGTGTGTGTGTGTTTATATATATATATATATATATGTAACTTAGTTTAAATAATGTTAGTTAAATTCATGCATAAATTGGGAAAACTCGCTATTGGTTGTGCACCGCTTCTATTCACGTTCATTATATTAGTGGGCGGTGAAACGTAATCGGCAGCAGTTTCACGATGACTCGCTGCTGGTAAGCTGCACTGATGATCGCTCTGTCTTATTAACTAAGTTTGAATTGTTTTCAAGGGCAAAGCTGAACTTTTATATGACACACAATTTTACTAGTTCTGCCTGTCAGCTCCTAGTCCTGTTAGTAGAATCAAATATGTGTTATTTGTGATGATAAATCGAGGAGTGTGTGTATTGTCCTGCTTGTAAGCACTGAAACTCTGTTTATTTCATTTAAGACTGTCATGCATCATCAATGATCTGCAATCTAATCAACATATGGTCCTGTTTATCCCAGGACAATAAAAAGAAGCCTTGAGTGACCACCCACCCGACTCGCAGTGTTCATCATTCCACCAATCACCAACACAGTCTCGTTGTTTCTTCAATCAAGAAGGTATGTGAAGCGGCCGAGGGTTCATCTTAAAGTATTCGCTGGAGTCAGATGGACACAATTTTGCTCAGAAACTGTGGTCATTTGTTCAAAAAGAAGACGAGAGACTTATTCGCTTAGTGACTGCATTTGAGAAATTTGAGTATTAGAGACATTTACAAAGGACAATTTGCTTTCCAGTCAAATGCACATTCTAGATTTTCATCTTTTTTATTCATTATTTATGTATATTGATGTTTATGTGTACTGACATTCACAATGAGTGGTTTTGATGACTATTACACTCCTGTCTGTGGAAGTAAAGGTAGAGGATGGGGTTTATTAAAAGTGCCAAGGTCTTTACAGTTCAGTGAGCCCAGCGTACAGAATGATGCAGAGAGTGATGCTCCCAATTCAGATCCATTAGTTTGTGAGGGACCACCTCCTAGTCATGAATCAGATGCTTCAGTAGAGCAACAGGGTGTGTTTCGTCTACCCCATTTCCTAACACACAGCCATAATCATAATCAGTCAAGTCGGTCAGCAAATTGCTGATAGCATAGTCACTAGACTGAATCAAACACATTCAGTAGACACACAGTCAGTGAGTGATTCCTCAAAAAATGTGACGACAGACGGTACAGCTTCACAAATGCTGGACTTAATACAAAGCCAGTTGTCGTTTTCCAGAAATGTGAAAGAACCTCCTAGCTTCAGAGGTGAAGTTTCTGACACTGTTGACTTAGATGAGTGGATAGATATCGTGAGAGACTACATTAAACGGAATAATCTAAGAAAAGAGCAACAAGCGGAGGAAATTATGGTCCATCTACGAGGCAAAGCAAGAGATGTGGTCAGGTTCGGTATAAGGAACAGTGACATTGACATTGAGCATAACCCTGATGCAATTTTTTAGTATTCTCAGGAAACATTTTGAAGCTGCTCCCTGCTCTCCTCTCCCGCTGGCCGATTTCTATACCACCTTACCCAGACCAGACGAGGATGCTTATGAGTACTGGCTCAGGGTAAACCGTGCAGTTGATGTCGCTGCTGAGCGCTTGAAAGAACAGGGTAAAGTGCTGGATTGTCCAGGGACAGAGGTAACTCACATGTTCATCAGACACTGCCCTTGTAAAGAGCTCGCCATCACTTTTCGATCTAAAACAATTGATGCATGGTCTGTGCGGGACGTGCACAATATTTTGAATGAATATCACTCGGAGACCAGTCTTGTTTCTGCAAATGCAGTCTTGTTTCAAGAAATGCAGCACTCACTAAAATTCCTGTGAACAGAACTGTCCAGCAGTCCAAGTCTGTGGAAGTTTCTGCATTAGAACGAGTCATGAACCTGTTGGAAAAAGTCCTGTTAAAGGAGTCCACCAGCAAAGAGCCAAGTCGACACTCAAAACCCAGTGTAAGTCTACCTCGAATAAAAGGCCTCAATGACCTGCCATGCACTGTCTGTGCGAGCCCTGATCATTCCGGCTTCACGCATTGTCGTGACAAAAAGTTGTGTTTCCAGTGTCACTCTCCTGACCACTCCTGCTTTGGTTGTCCTGAGAGAGTGAAATCTCCGTCTTCTCATGGGCTGGGAAACTGAAAGCTATGGTTGGCATGCACGTTAAGTGAAGCTGCTGAACGTTGCTTGTTGCAGCACAAGCCCGATTTACTAAAGCTCCCTGCCAACGATGTCGTCATAATCGGTTGTGGCGGACAAGTGTCAACCCAAAAGTGATGTATGAGCTTGAACTCACCGTTTATGCCTGTAAGATGGTTGTTCCAGTTTTAGTCGTTCCAGGCCAAACTGACGATTTAATTCTGGGTAGCAATGCTATCAAATGGCTGATTCAAAGAATGAAAGGAACGGACGGATACTGGAGACTTGTGTCCAGCTCAGCCAAATCTGATGATGTTGAATGTCACCAATTTCTGCCTCTTCTTTCGAATGTGGAACGATGGAAGGGAGGAGACATGCCTGACAAGGTGGGCACGGCTAAGTTGAAGGAGAAAATAACTCTAGAACCAAACCACGAACATCTCGCTTGGGCTCAGCTTCCTGGATCAACAGCTGTTTCTGTAGGGAGCACAGTTATTGTTGAGCCAACTCTCTGTAAATGCCGTCCAAGGAATGTGATCATAGGGAGAGTCATCACGCCTATGTGGGGCAGTAGATGGGTGCCATTCAAAATAATGAACCCTACAGACAAAGTAATTGTTCTTAAGAAAAACACTAAAATCGTGGATGTTTTCACTTGTATAGCTGTTGAGGAGTTGTCTACATCTGAGTCCCTGAAGAGTAATGTTCAGTGTGCTGAGAGTCCTGCGAGCCATGTGTGTTCTAGTGATGAGCGAGCTAATGTGCTGGATAAGTTAGGACTGCAAGACCTGAATCTGGAGGCTTGCGAAGTGTCAGATGATTGGAAGGACAGACTTTTGGATCTCATTGAGAAGTATGAGTCAATGTTTTCCCGTGGAAAAATGGACTGTGGAGAAGCCACTGACTTTGTCCACAAAATCCACCTGGTGGACAAGAAGCCATTTCGACTCCCTTATCGCCATGTGGCTCCCTGCCACTAGGATAAGCTGCGTACTGTCTTAAATGAAATGGAACTGAAGGGCATTATAAGGAAGTCTCAGAGTGAATATGCATCTCCGCTAGTTTTGGTGTGGAAAAAGAATGGCGACCTCCGCATTTGTACAGATTTTAGATGGCTGAATGCAAAGACAGTAAAAGATGCCCACCCACTCCCACACCAATTAGATGCACTCGCAGCCCTGGGAGGCAATGTTTTCTTTTCTACCATGGACTTGACTTCTGGCTTTTATAATGTTCCCTTGTTTGAAGAGCATAAAAAGTACACTGCTTTTTCCTCTCCTTTCAGTTTACACGAATATAATTGTTTACCTCAGGGTTTGACCAACAGTCCAGCAACCTTTATGAGGATGATGATGTCCATTTTCGGTGATGAAAATTTCACTAGTCTTCACTGCTACTTGGATGGTTTTTGCTCCAAGTGAGCAGTTAGCTATGGACAGACTAGACCTGGTTTTCTCGTGCCTGTCTAAGCACAACTTAAAGCTAGCACCGAAAAAGTGCAAGTTCCTCAGGAGATCTGTTAAGTTCTTGGGACATGTTGTCACTGAGAATGGTGTTCGGACTGACCCAGAAAAGGTTAAGGTGATCAGTGATATCTAGACTGTCAATCTCATGGAAGCAGATGGTGTAACCCCTTCTCAAAAAAAGATCAGATCTTTCCTGGGTATGATTTTATACTATCAGCATTTCATTCAGGACTGTTCTGCTAAAGCAAAACCTCTGTTCAGTCTCCTATCAGATCGGTCACATAATAAAGCTCACAGGAAGTGTGGTTGTATGAAGAAGCCACTCGGTGTCATTAAGCTTTCACCTGAGGATTGGACTAGTGAATGCCAAACCGCTTTTGAAACTTTAAAGCAAGACCTACTGCACAGTGTGACTCTCGCTCACCCTGATTTCAGTCATTCCTTTATTCTCTCTGTTGATGCTTTGTTTGATGGCATAGGAGCTGTGTTATCTCAAGTACCTCCTGGTGAGAAAATTGCACATCCAGTTGCTTTTGCAAGCAAAACACTCTCTAAGTTCCAGATGAACTACCCAGCACATAGACTCGAATTCCTGGCTTTAAAGTGGGCCATTTGTGACAAGTTTAGCCATTGGCTAAAAGGGAGACATTTCACAGCATGGTCTGATAATAACCCCTTGACCTATATTCTAAACAAACCCAGACTGGACACCTGTGAACAGCGATGGGTGGTGAAGCTCGCTGCCTATGAATTTGACCTAAAGTATGTGCCAGGTACAAAGAACGTCATCGCTGACGCCTTAAGCAGAGAGCCCTTTGCTAAGTCTTGTGTCAGCCATCGTCTGTTGAAAGAACCATATATTTCTCTTCTGGATGAGGTCAATGGCATTGTTACCGGTACCGTGCAAGATGCCTTTCGTGTCTCTAACCACTGTCAGAATGTGCAGGCTACCAGCGATGGTGGACCTGAGAATGAGCCACAGGATGATGTGAACCACTCATGTCCTGGTTTTTTTGATGCTGCTGAAGTTTCTGCTACATTGAGTGCCCACTCCGGTGATGAAGTTAATCTTTTACCCGTAGCCAGTCCAACATCACTCCAGCTTCCTTCTGAAGACCCATCTGTAGCGATCCCGTTTTCCAGACTCTCCAGTCTCCAAGAGCAGGACAACATACTCGGAAGAGTCATCTACTATATTCTGAGACGTAGACGTCCTTCAAAGAGTGAGAGGGCAAAGGAACCTAGATCTGTGACATACCCTTTGAAGCACTGGAAAAAGCTTAAGATCCGTAATCATGTGCTGTACAGAGTAAAGAAGGATCGGCTGATGAATAGGAAACTCCTTCAATATGTCGTACCTGATTCCCTGAAACATGACGTTCTACGTGGTGTTCATGATGCCGCTGGACACCAGGGGAGTGCGAGAACTCTCTCCCTTGCAGCTGAAAGATTCTTTTGGCCGGGGATGAGTAAAGACATTAAGCTGTATGTGAAGAACTGCCAGAGATGTGTTGTCGGGAAAACTCCAGAGCCAGATGCTCGTGCCCCCCTTGAGCGCATTCGGACCTCTGAGCCTATGAAGCTCGTCTGTATTGACTTTTGGAGTGCTGAACAAACTTCAGGGAAGGATGTTGATGTCTTAGTAGTGACAGATCATTTCTCTAAAATGTCACACGCTTTCCCCTCTCACAACCAGTCTGCAAAACAAGTTGCCCGTCGCCTTTGGAATTATTTCTTTCCAAAGAGAATACATTCGGACCAGGGTGCGAATTTTGAAAGCAAAATCATTAAGAACTTGCTTGAGATGGCTGGTATTCAAAAATCACACACCACGCTATACCACCCTATTGGTAACGGTTTAGCAGAACGTTTCAATAGAACTCTGGGGAATATGATAAGAGCTCTCCCAGTCAAATCCAAGGCGAAGTGGCCACAGCTCCTACAGACTTTAACCTTCAGTTACAATTGTACTGTGCATGAAATGACTGGGTTTGCGCCTTTTTATCATATGTTT
This sequence comes from Pangasianodon hypophthalmus, assembly GCF_027358585.1. Lineage (NCBI taxonomy): Eukaryota > Metazoa > Chordata > Actinopteri > Siluriformes > Pangasiidae > Pangasianodon > Pangasianodon hypophthalmus. Next base: position 1,276,331 of record NC_069712.1, on the reverse strand, counting down.
GGGCATATCCCAAGGCTGGCGATCGACATCATGTTTCAGCATGTCCTTTGTGATGATAGAGTGGTCAGCCATCATGAGTTCATCACCACACTGAGAAGAGACTTGAGCACAGCTGCTGAAATTGCCCGGAAACACAGTCTCAAAGAACAGGACCGTCATGCCATTCTTTACAATCGAAAGGTCAGAGGTTCACCCTTAGCAGTGGGAGATAGAGTTCTGCTGGCTAATCGTGGAGTGAAAGGCATGAAGAAAGTTGCAGACAAGTGGGACTCCGTTCAGTACGAAGTACAATCAGTGAGACCAGAGATTAATATGTACAGGATTAAGGATGCTCAGACTGGCAGAGAAAAAGTAGTGCACAGAAATCTGTTGCTTCCAGTGAATTTCTTGTCCTGGGATGATGATGACAAATTCTACCTGTGCTACCCCTGGCAGTGCTCTTGATTCTGCTCTGGACGATACTGATCCTGTTTCAAAGACATCAGAATGGTTACTACAAATGGATGGAACACATGATAGTGATGTTATGCAGGATACCAACTGTGATGGACCTTCAGACGCCCCTGATGAGATGACTGCTTCAGAGTGTTTTGACAATGATCAACGCAGTCCAGAACCCGAGCATGTTCCTGAGCCTGTTAAGAGTACAGAGAGTTTACCCGTATCTGAGCTAAATGAGTCATCCAGTTGTGAGCAAGAACCTGCAAACAGCCCTGTCCCTGTCATTTGCGAACAGCCCACAAGCACACACACAAGCCACATAACCACACGGTTAGGGAGATCAGTCAGGCCTTATTTGTGAAATTGATCAACAAAAAGTTGTGGGAAGTGATTCAAGAAGTGTTGCGCAAGTCATTTTTCAGGGATCGAATTTTGTTGATTTGATAAGGAACATTTTTGTTTAGTGCACTTGAGTCTGAATAATGATTTATATCTAAGAGCCAATTGTGGTGTTAAGAGTTTGACTGTGAACTGAGTTTTTTTTTTCCTTTAAAGTCTGAGGATGTTGTTGTGTGCACTTAGAGAAGTTCAAAGAGCAGAGATACATGTCTTACTACTAGGAGTGTGTAGGCTGCACCTCCTATAGTCTGTGTTAAGTGTGGGACCTGGTACCATTCCATTCTTACACGCTTCCTGGGAAGAGATTGACTTTCTGACATACTGTAATGTAAAGCTCTTGTACTCACATGTTTTTTTTTCTTTGCTATTTCTGAAATCTTGACTGTATGGTCTGTTTGTTACATATACTGTCTATAATCAGCTGTCTTGCTGTCTCTCACAGAACAACCTCCAAGATCCCAAACAGTCTGGATTCAAACCGGCACACTCCACAGAGACTGCCCTTTTGGCCGTCACTGAGAAGCTACATGCCGCTAGATCAGCCAAACTGTTTTCAGTTCTCATCCTCCTTGACCTTTCAGCAGCGTTTGACATGGTGAACCACAAGACTCTCCTATCCACCCTCATGAACCTGATATGGCATGGAGGGGATCCACATCTGCTCCTCGCAGACTCTCCACTGGTGTTCCACAAGGCTCAGTACTTGGTCCTCTCCTGTTCTCCCTCTACACTCAATCTCTTGATGCGGTCATATCCTCACATGGGTTTTCATACCACTGCTATGCAGATGACACTCAACTCATCCTCTCCTTCCCTCCCTCAGACTCTCATGTTTCTGCTTGGATATCAGCTTGTCTGGCAGACATCTCATCATGGATGACAGATCATCAGCTGAAACTTAATCCCACCAAAACTGAACTACTGTTCATCCCAGGTGATTCATCCCCATCTCAGGATCTTGCAATTTCCCTAGACAATTCTCTGATCTCGCCTTCGGTTACCGCACGCAACCTTGGGGTAACCATGGACAATCAACTGTCCTTCTCCTCTCACATTGCTAATCTAACACGCTCATGTCGATTTCTCCTTTATAACATCAGAAGAATTCGTCCATTTCTTTCCTCACAAGCCACACAGGTGCTTGTTCAGTCCCTTGTCATTTCAAGACTGGACTACTGAAACTCACTCCTGGCAGGTCTGCCTCTGAGATCCAGAATGCAGCTGCACGATTGGTTTTCAACCTTCCTAAATTTTCCCACACCACCCCATTGCTGCACTCCCTCCACTGGCTTCCTGTAGCTGCCCGCATCAGATTTAAAACACTGATGCTCGCCTACAAAGCCAAAAAAAGGACCAGCACCCACTTATCTCAAAGCTCTTATCACACACCGCACTGCACCACGCTCCCTCCGATCCTCTAGCACTGCTCGACTGATCCCTCCATCTCTCAGGGTACAAGGTGGTGGAATGAACTTCCCCTAGATGTCTGAACAGCTGAGACACTGGCAGTCTTCAAACGACGTCTAAAGACTTACCTCTTCACAAAATACTTAAATTAAATTTAAAAAAAAAAAAAAAAAAAAAAACACCTCCCCAACAGAGTTTTGGACTGATGATATTCCTAGTTTGTGACCTACCGAGCCAATATCAGAATGTTTTTTTGATAGACTTCAAAGCACTATTGTAAGTCGCTCTGGATAAGGGCGTTTGCCAAATGCCATAAATGTAAATGTAAATGTAGCCCAATTTAGCAGAATTTAAGGGGGGTGTATGTAACGGAGTTTAAATAATGTTAGTTAAATTCATGCATAAATTGGGAAAACTCGTCATTGGTTGTGCACCGCTTCTATTCACGTTCATTATATTAGTGGGCGGTGAAACGTAATCGGCAGCAGTTTCACGATGACTTGCTGCTGGTAAGCTGCACTGATGATCGCTCTGTCTTATTAACTAAGTTTGAATTGTTTTCAAGGGCAAAGCTGAACTTTTATATGACACACGATTTTACTAGTTCTGTCTGTCAGCTCCTAGTCCTGTTAGTAGAATCAAATATGTGTTATTTGTGGCGATAAATCGAGGAGTGTGTGTATTGTCCTGCTTGTAAGCACTGAAACTCTGTTTATTTCATTTAAGACTGTCATGCATCATCAATGATCTGCAATCTAATCAACATATGGTCCTGTTTAGGTATGTGTTTTATTCGGTTTTTGTTCAATTCAATTCATTTTTATTTGTATAGCGCTTTTTACAAAGGTCATTGTCTCAAAGCAGCTTTACACAAACAAAAGTAAAGTGAAGTGTGTGTGTGTGCCGTCTCTGATGAGCAAGCAGGGCGACGGTGGCAAGGAAAAACTCCCTGAGATGGTGATAGGAAGAAACCTTGAGAGGAACCAGGCTCAACAGAGAACCCATCCTCATATGGGTTTACACTGTAGTGTGCGTGTGTGTGAGTACAATGTGTGTTGGTGTAGTCCATGGAAAACAGCTGAAGCGTCTTCGTGGCAGTATGAAGCATTGCCGGTGGACAGGTCCAGAGTGAAGGGGGGGAGGTCTGGATTACCAGCAGCTCAGGAGTGATGCTCATCTGGTCCAGAGCGTAGTGGGGTCTGGATCACCGGCAGCTCAGGAGTGTAGCTCGGCAGAAAGAGAAGGAAAGTGGTTAGGTACACTCACAGTCACCGTGTGGAGATAAAACTCAACATCCACGAGTCCCCCAGATCTACTCCTTTGATAAAAACACTAGTCGCTAAATGCTAGGTTAAATAAATAAGTCTTCAACCTCGACTTAAACACTGAGACCGTGTCTGCTTCACGTACATTAACTGGGAGACTATTCCATAATTTTGGGGCTTGGTAAGAGAAAGCTCTGCCCCCTGCCGTGGTTTTGGCAATGCGTGGTTCTTATAGACAGCCTGCATCCTTAGAGCGAAGTAGGCGCAGCGGAACGTAAGGTACTAACATATCGCTTAAATACTGCGGAGCGAGACCGTTTAATGCTTTATAGGTTAGGAGTAATATTTTAAAATCGATGCGGAATCTTACTGGGAGCCAGTGTAATGTAGATAAGACTGGCGTGATATGCTCATACTTCCTAGTCCTAGTAAGGACCCTCGCTGCTGCGTTCTGAACTATCTGAAGCTTATTTATGCATCTAGACGAACATCCAGATAGTAAAGCATTACAGTAATCTAATCTGGACGTGATAAATGCATGGACTAGTTTTTCAGCATCACTTAGCGAAAGTATATTTCTAATCTTAGCGATATTTCTGAGGTGGAAAAATGCTAACCTGCTTACATTATCTACATGTGCCTCAAATGAGAGATTAGAGTCTATAATCACACCGAGATCTTTTACTGTTAGACTACTTGAAACAGAGAGACCATCTAAAGTAACAGTGTGATCTCTAAACTTACTTCTAGCGGCTTGTGGTCCCAGTACCAGAACCTCTGATTTTTCTGGGTTTAGCAGGAGAAAGTTGCTTAGCATCCAGTCTCTTATGTCTATCGCACATGCCTCAACTTTCTTTAACTAGCTATTCTCATCTGGCCTAGCTGAGACGTATAACTGTGTGTCATCAGCATAACAATGGAAGCTAATATTATGTTTGCGGATTATGTTACCTAAAGGGAGCATGTATAACGTGAAAAGCAGTGGGCCTAAGACTGAACCCTGCGGAACGCCATATTCTACTCGATAACGTGCTGAGTGGTCACCGTTTACATCTACAAACTGATAACGATCAGTTAAATAAGATCTAAACCAGTCGAGGGCTGAGCCCTTAATTCCTACGACCTTTTCTAGTCTGTGAAGGAGGATATTATGGTCGATAGTGTCGAACGCTGCGCTAAGGTCGAGTAAAATTAATAGACTAATGCAACCCCGATCAGAGGCTAATAGCAAGTCATTGACTACTTTAACTAATGCTGTCTCTGTGCTGTGTTGGGGCCTGAAACCTGACTGATAAAGTTCATAGATATTATTACTTTGTAGATATGAAATTAGCTGCTGCGCTACTACTTTCTCTAATATTTTAGATAGAAAGGGAAGGTCTGAAATCGGCCTATAGTTAGTTAAGTCGTTAGGGTCAAGGTCTGGTTTCTTCACTAGTGGTTTAATAACAGCTAATTTAAGTGATTTTGGAATGTACCCATTGCTCAGTGAGGAGTTAATTATTTTAAGCAGGGGTTCATTGTTTTGTTCAGGGGGTTCAGGGGTTTTGTTGTGTTCTGTGTGTAAATCGTTAGCCGCTAGCATGAGCACACGTGCTGCACACTCGCACGTGCTGAACTATGTGTTGCATCATTCGAGAGTTGCGTTTTCCCTTTCTGTTTTTCTTTTATACAAAAATATGTAAAATATTGGTCACTTGAGTTTATAGTTTCACTACATTAATGTGATTTAATGAGAATTGTGAAGAAAAGATACTGCCTTATATTTTTGTCAGATTTTTGTCCACAATATGTGTTCACGATCTTTTTAAGGAAACGTAATCGGCAGCAGTTTCACGATGACTCGCTGCTGACTGTCATGCATCATCAATGTTCTGCAATCTAATCAACATATGGTCCTGTTTATCCCAGGACAATAAAAAGAAGCCTTGAGTGACCACCCACCCGACTCGCAGTGTTCATCATTCCACCAATCACCAACACAGTCACATATATATATACACACATACACACACACACACATATTCTCTCTTCTCTTTGATAGCTGTGTCTTGTTGTCCAGAATAGAAAATAGTGTGACTTCTTACTAGAACCAGAAGTTATGACCACATCACCCCTATCTTATCCACACTACATTGGCTCCCAATCAAATTTCGTATTGATTACAAAATACTACTATTGACCTATTGACCTATAAATCTCGCGCCACAGGACCTGAGCAAACTTTTTGTTTTTTTATGATCTGCCAGGCCTACTTCGTTCAGAAGGTGCAGGCTATTTGTTGGTACCTTGAATAGTGAAGGCTACAGCAGGGGGCAGAGCTTTCTCTTACAAAGCCCCACAGTTATGGAACAGCCTTGCACTTAGTGATCGGTTAGTGACTAGGCTGAAAACATGTTTGTTTAATCAAGCCTTTTGTTAATTTTCTATCATTCTGGTCAAATAATCATGAGATGAATTAATTATTTTTAAAAATTAAAATACAAGACAAGTTCTTGTACTCTTTTGCTTTTATTTAATTATCAGTAATGCTTCATAATTTGCTTATGACAACAAATGGCTTTGTGGTAGACAGTTAAAGGTGATAGCAACACATTCCAGTTATTTGCCAGTGATTTCAGGTTTTTCCTCTGATCACCAAATACACCAACACCAAATCATAAAATAATCCCAATAGCACACCCAGGTGTCAGGGTTTTCAATTCAATTTTATTTGTATAGCACTTTTAACAATGGACATTGTCACAAAGCAGCTTTACAGAAATATATACATTCAAATTATGTTACAACAAAATAAATTGTAAGTATATGAATCTATCCCTAATGAGCAAGCCAGAGGTGATGGTGGTGAGGAAAAACTCCCGAAGTCGACATGAGGAAGAAACGAGGAAGGAATGATCTTCAGGATGTCCATATGGGGCCCCAGCAGCAGCGAGCGATCTCAACCAATGAGAACTCCAACCAGAAGTAGGGCATCAGGATGGATCAGGCAGGTCCAGAGAGCAGAAGGGGTCAGGATCACTGGCATATCAGGTTTTAATTAATTAATTAATAAATAAATAAATGTAGCCTATTAAAGCTTTGCAAAATATAATAAAATCAGGGCAACATGCAATCTTACATTAAATAGTAAAACAAGGATTTTTTTCTCCCAGTTGTATTTATTTCCATTTACCACCCACTAGCGAACTCACACTTATTACATGACAGCTACTAAACAGGAGGTGCGAGCGCTAACACAGACTCCCAGCCATGGATGGTTGTGGCATTGTCACAATCTCTGGATGAAAGGACAAACACATTTCTGCTGTGACACTGCTGAGGTCTTTCTCTTGTGGTGGTTGAAAAATAACAATAATAATTGTGTACATTGATTTGGACAGACTGGACATTGAATACATTAGCTGAACAGAGTCAGAATCCAGGTGTTATTACTAGTAGAGGAGGAAACAGTTAATTAGGTGAACATTTAAATAGGACAGAGTATAACCATAAATGAACCGACTGTCTGACTTACAGATGGAAGTGGGAAAAGCCTATACTGATACAAGCATAGATTTAGCATGTATTTATGTGACAACAGAGCGACTGCACAGAAGCTTCCTATTCCACATTATGTATTCTATTTAAAGGCATTTAATTATTACTATTAAAGCCTTTACTCTTAAGCTGAAACCCCAAAATCCAAACAAATCAACTGTGAAAGCCAGAATAGCTAAATTTCAGGAAACTAATTTTACAGCAAGGAAACCAAATCATTAAAGTCTTTCTATTGACCACCTACTGCACTATATAGGGTGTATAAAATGTTTTTTTTTTTTTTTGTAGTGTACATATGCAGAGAGATCACTATTAATATAGAGTAATATGGAATAACCTGAAAATATGTATTTACTATTATTAGAAGCAAAGACCTCAAGTGATTATAACATGTTATCAGTGATTTTAAATCTTTTTGAAATGTCAGCTTGGCTCATAGTTTGGTGAACTTGCTCTACTCCTAATGATATGCTGTTACTAGTTTCAGTATTTTGGATTCTAACTCTGGGTCTGTTAAAGTACTACTTAAGGAAGCTAAAATATTACACACACTCAAGGTCCTCAAGCTAAAAGTGATTAATGCACTACAAAATACACACTATTCAAGATTTAGAGGTCACAAGCCTCCCCATTGTTATTCCCAACTGTAGTAATATTTCCCTTCTCCTTGTGAAACACCACTCCATCTGGTTGCTTTCTCCATTTCACAGTGATGTTCTCAGCCATTCCATGATCCTTCAGTTTCTGCTGGAGCTGAAGAACAGAGCAGGACTTTAGGTACTGAATAATGCAGGGTAGAGAATCTCTTGTGAGATTTGTGAAAATGCTACATAAGATGTATTATAATTACAGTATGGTGTGTTTGTGTGACAGTTTGGTGAAGACTCGGGGTCTGGCTGCGGTAATGAGGAGGCGACTGTACACTGAGTGAAGATGAAACCCACCTTCTCCAAGATGGCCGCCATTATTGCGGGATCATTCACATCCTGACTGGACTTGACCTTCACTCTTATGATCTGCTGTTGTTTTGGGAACACTGGAGGTAGAAATACACATTGAAATAAATGTACAAAATTAACACTACATTCAAAAATCAACTTCATTTAGCCAAAATATGAGACTGAATTTAATTTCAACTCACAGTAACAGAAGAAAGGCATGATGTCTGAGCACTGCGCTACATCAGCCACACCACCATTTAAGCAGCCACAACTTTTATTCATCAAGTAATCATCAGTGTTTCCACGTGACCATGTAATGACGGACACGTTGGTGGTCTGGTCTGACCATTTCCAGGGGTCTCTGGTGAGGCCAATCCAAATCGAACCCTCATAGATAATTCCTCCTACAACTGAGTTTTCTGTTGCGCTTCTCACGCTGGCCAGGTCTGTGTGCTGCTGCCTGCAGTAGCTCTGAGCTTCATACCACGTCTTAGCCTCAGAGATTAAAATGTAGCTGTCAGTGCCAGTCTTCCTGTCTGTGAGAATCGAAAAACACATAATTAGAATGTACTCATGTGAATTTTCAATTGAAGTACACTATATTGCCAAAAGTTTTGGGACGTCTGCCTTTACATGCACATGAACTTTAATGACATCCCATTCTTAATCCGTAGGGTTTAATATGGAGTTGGCCCTTTGCAGCTATAACAGCTTCAGCTCTTCTGGGAAGCTTTCCACAAGGTTGAGGAGTGTGTTTATGGGAATTTTTGACCATTCTTCTAGAAGCGCATGTGTGAGGTCAGGCACTGATGTTGGTCGAGAAGGCCTGGCTCAGAGTCTCCGCTCTAATTCATCCCAAAGGTGTTCTATCGGGTTGAGGTCAGGACTCTGTGCAGGCCAGTCAAGTTCCTCCAGACCAAACTTGTTCATCCATGTCTTTATGGACCTTGCTTTGTGCACTGGTGCGCAGTCATGTTGGAACAGGAAGGGGCCCGCTCCAAACTGTTCCCACGAAGTTGGGAGCATGAAATTGTCCAAAATGTCTTGGTATGCTGAAGCATTAAGAGTTGATTTCACTGGAACTACGGGGCCAAGCCCAACCCCTGAAAAACAACCCCACACCATAATCCCCCCTCCACCAAACTTTACACTCGGCACAATGCAGTCAGGCAAGTACCGTTCTCCTGGCAACCACCAAACCCAGACTCGTCCATCGGATTGCCAGATGGAAAAGCGTGATTCATCACTCCAGAGAATCTCCGCTGCTCTAGAGTCCAGTGGCGGCGTGCTTTACACCACTGCGTCCGACGCTTTGCATTGCACTTGGTGATGTAAGGCTTGGATGCAGCTGCTCGGCCATGGAAACCCATTCCATGAAGCTCTCTATGCACTGTTCTTGAGCTAATCTGAAGGCCACATGAAGTTTGGAGGTCTGTAGCTATTGACTCTGCAGAACTCTGTGCACTGTGAGCCTCAGCATGCGCTGACCCCGCTCTGTGATTTTATGTGGCCGACCACTTCGTGGCTGAGTTGCTGTTGTTCCCAATTGCTTCCACTTTGTTATAATACCACTAACAGCTGACCGTGGAATATTTAGAAGTGAGGAAATTTCACGAATGGATTTATTGCACAGGTGGCAACCTATCACGGTACCACGCTTGAATTCACTGAGCTCCTGAGAGCGACCCATTCTTTCACAAATGTTTGTAGAAGCAGTCTGCATGCCTAGGTGCTTGATTTTATACATCTGTGGCCATGGAAGTGATTGGAACACCTGAATTCAATTCAGTGTCATAATACTTATGGCAATATAGTGTATATTAACATCTACAATTGAAAGATAATCAGCAGGATAAAAAATATTCACAGTAAATTTCTCAGTAATAATTATAGACACGAATGGAGCAGGGAATTGAATCTGTTATGCCAAGGTTGATTTTTCCCGTGAATGTGTCATTATAACCAATTTAAATAATCTACAGCGTGTCCCAAAAGTCTCCCTACGTAGGGGAAATTAACATTTTTTTATCAAAATGTCTTCCAAATTTTTCACATTTAGTTTATATTATATTTATTTTTTCAGAATGCCTTTGACAAAAGAAGAACATAATAATAATAAGAAGAAGAACTCACTGGACATGCAATTACATGTATAGCACCAGATGTGTTAACACTAGTGCAAGAGACGATTCCATGTCTGTTTACAAAGAAATGGCAATCATGTAGAGGAGGTTTTGTAAATAAATATACATTTTGCTAAAAAGTGGTCATTTCCCCTCTTTATGGAGACTTTTGGGACATACAGTGTATAGGCAGTGTGTGTCTATACAATGAATTGTGCTAAAGTCCTGAAATGTGCTAAAGAAAAAATAAAGAAAGAAAGTATTTCTCTATCTGAAGCCTGCTTCCTGTGTCCTCATTCCCCACCCAACTTACCAGGGCTGTCACACTTTTATATATAAATCACTGAGATTTTGAACTCAAAATAAAATGTCCTATATAAATATAGATTATTAGTAGTAGTAATATTCCAGAAATATTTTATATAGAATAAAATGTTGTTCCTCACCATCATAGCACACAAAGCTAAATGGATAGTCACATGGTGCATCATACCATGTCTCCTGCCATATAAAAACACATCCTTCATTTCGCAACAGGTTGTTAGGCTCTGTGCTTTTCCAGGCTGTAAAACCTCCCAGCGGCTCGTTTTTGAAGGACCAGTGCCAGCTGTTGATGTTAGTGTACAGTCCAATCCAAGCACTGGAACTGAATTGTTGTGTCTTTGCTTCATCCTGAAGTTTGACCATGTTGTCGGTACTGTTGATGGTAGCCAGGTCAGTGTATGTGGCTCGGCAGTAAGCCTGAGCATCACTCCATGTTTTCCCCTGCTGGATCAGATAGTACTTACGAGTGACAGACAGGACGAAGGGAAGGACTCCTGTGGAGGAGATTTTTAAAGTTTAGCTTGTGTAATTTCTGATTTTTAGTTTGAAATTATTTTTGGGTAGAATAAATTATGAAACATATTACTTATAGTAATTTATCTCCATCTACTAATTACAATTTGTGCATGAACATGTGATCGTAATTTGTATTACGTGACTTATTTCCTCTCACCTGTGAAAAGCAGGAGTACAAACAGACGCTGCTCCATCACTGATGTGTTGCTGGAGAACTCACTGTGATCTAAAAGATGAGATTAACATGAATAAACACAGCATTTTTTTAATGGACCTTTTTCACAACTACTGTGTCATCACTTCCAGTAGTGAATAGTACCATTATGGTTGCCACTTTGAACATTTTTTAAGTACTGGAATGCATTTTGTGCATTTTGTGAAGCGTGTGATCAGACGACACTCTGACAGATCTGATCTAAAATAGATCATAAGTTCTTACACACACGTGTGGAGTCCATGCCAGCTCGTGTGCGCGCTGTCGTTAAAGCAAAAAGAGGGCGTACTGAATCTCTGAAATTCATGAAAATATTTCAAAAGATTCTACTTTTCACTCAAGTCAATAATATAATTTGTAATGAAAATTGTTGTATTAAATTAGAAAAGAATGCAAAGTAGAAGCATTTTCACTAGTGCTGCCAGACCTTTGGACCCCCCTTTATATATACAGTGTCTACAGCATATAATAAGGAAAAACAAGTTCCTAGGGTGCATCCTGGATGAACAGGGGAGAGATGGCTAAATCAAAGGTGGAGGCAGTAACATCATGGCTAAATAGGAACTACAGAGTTCTCTGGGTTTTGCAAAGTTTTATTGGAGGATTATAAGAGGATTCACCTCTGTGGCAGCCCCACTGACACTATCAAAATGAAGGCCAAAGTCTCTTAACTAGAAAGAAGCTGCTGCCCAAACACTACAAAACCTTAAGGATCATTTCTCCAGTGCCCCAATGCTCCACCATCTTGACCCATCACTACCATCATTAGCAGATGGTTTGGCTCTCCATTTGAGACCTCAGGCTCAAGCTACCATCTATCAAGTTAAATCTGTGTTTCATAGGTCCTTTAAAGTTCAAAGACAAGTAAACTCAGCAGCGCCTTTACTACCTGAGGAGACTGAGGAGAGCCAACCTGCCCTGGAAGCTACCGAACATGGAGTACACACACTGAGAGTGCTGCCTAAAGACGATTATCAAGGACACAACCCACCACAGCAACGGTCTGTTCTCAGAACTCAGAACTCAAGCACGGACACGGCCCAACAACACAATGATCAGACTAACTGCTAATCCTCATGTGCAATAAACAACTCAGGCAAGTGTGCAATATTCAGCCATAAGTACCATGTTCGTTTTGTATCTCTCTTATACGTCCTAAGAGAACCCTGTCATGCCTTTAAACTGTGTTGGTTTGCACTGTACGTTTGAACCTGCACTTACTGTCTATTTACTGTTATTGGTAATTTTATAACCTCAAAATTGTACGTTTTTAATGGCATTGGCTCACGATGCCACCAACAGAATTTCGTTGTGACTAACACAATGACAATAAAACTTTGAATCATGAAATCTTGAATATTGAATCATGATGTCTACAGCTTTGAAGAAAGTTAACTTTATTTAGATGAATATTGTTTGAATTGTTTGGAGTTTAATTGATGTTTCTTCACTTCCTTATAAAAACAGTAAAACCTTAAGAATAAAAATACACTAACAACAAGAAATTATCCCAAATAGCTATTCTGCATAAAACAATTCCCCTTATTAATTTGTAGGAAAAAACTAAAGCATCAAAGTAGAATACTGAAAAATACCTGATATCTGAAGGAGTTAGATGATCAGTCTTGCAGCCCTTACCCAACTCACTGTCCTTCTCAGAGCTCCTTCTACTATCTCATGGACGATTTGTTTTCAGGCTAGATGTTTTATCTTATGCAAACTATTGGTACATATTTACCTACTCTTTACAGGATTTCTGAAACTGAAAGTGGATGGAATTGCTATTGATCCCACCCAGTCAGATGAGTAAGCGACTGGGGCCTGCAACTGTTACATGCGTATTCAATCTATGGGGCGAAGGAAGACGAAAATTGTCAAAAAATAAACAAGCACAGGTTTACAGAAATCTGGATATGGATGTAGATTTAGATCTCTAATGAACAAGCCAGAGGCAACAACGGTGAGGAAAAACTCCCTGACAAGACTTGAGGAAGAAACTTTGAGAGGAACCAGACTCAAAAGGGAACCCGATTGTGTGATTATGTGTTGAAAAGATCATTTTAACAACAGAACTCAAAATAGCCCCAAAAAGAAGTCTTCTTTTTTCCCTAATAAAAATCAGCCAATCAGAATATAAATCCAGAATGATTGACAGATGTGATGTTTTGAATCTCCCCTTGAACGATGCACTGATATAAAGCCTTTGCTTTCTGTCACAGTAAATAATAAATGATCAAAAGACTGCACTTTCAGTTTTTGCCTGAAAGAGAAAATTTTTTTAAAAATTTGACTAGAAAAAAAGATTATTTGAAGGTTAAAACATTTTACAGATCATTTTAATGGTAATTATAATTGGCCAGTGGTTTAAACTACCGTTTGTTTGCTTTGCTCTCTTGCGATGGTCAGAAACCACGACTGTTCACGAGGGACATTAGACAGTAACATGGTTTGTAAAAGGATTTTATCAAAAATGAACTGTCATGTTTCTTACTGTTCACTGCGTTAATCACCTCGTTCAGGATCTCACCTACCGGATCATTGCCATATCCACATCCATGGATATGAAAAGATTTTCCTCTTTAATGGGGAAACATTAACTAGTGACCAAAAAAAAAAGACTAAGCTTTCAGAAGCTTGAGCAAGTCTGAGAACTGAGCTGAATCTGGGAGATCTTCAGTGAAGCTGGGTTTTGTAGCAGTCACTATAGTATGATTATTACAAGACAAGGTGCATATACTGTATTATACATGTAGTATATTATAGGGTAAATATTTTTCTAAATCTACGTACAAACTCAGTATTAAATCGAGACTGTGTCTACAGCAGTGAGTGTGCCCAGTTATATACAACATGCATTATGAAAAACATATAGAAACTTCCAACAATCATTTGTCAGGGATTACTATGGAAATGCACATTAAATGGTAATGATAAAGAGTAACTGGGTTGGTAGACGACTTATTGTGGCTCATCCTAAATTCCACCACTCAGTAGCCACAAGAAGACCTAAAAGAGAAGTTTAAAGCCCCCAATTCAAATGAATCAATTAATTGATCAATCAACCAGCCAATCAATCAATTAATTTACCTTCAGTAACTGCTTTTTTGTGATGGTGGATCCAAAGTCTATCCTGGGAACATAAGAGAATTCACAGTAGCTTAGCCAATCCACATTAGGATTGCCCAAGAGATAAAACTCATGGTATTGGAAATTTTTTAAACTTTTTTATTACGGCCCAGACGGCATTTGATGCTATTTTTACCTGCATGTAATTATGACACAACGTGTGCAGGTCAACAGTCATGAGTATCTGCTTATCTCTGTGGTCATACCCATGATGACGGATACATTAGACTTTACATTAGAAAAATCAGGAAAGCTTAAAGGTTTAATATTTCACTGATTATTTTAAATCTTGAAGCTGAAAACAGAAAGCCTATCTTTAACATGCCTGTAAATCTTCTTATCCAACTTTATCTTGTTACACCAGACATGACCTGAGACATGGTGTACTGCAGTAAAGCATCTATGCAAAGAGTCTATGCAAGTTGCTTATCAGACCAGCAAATAATGTTCAGGAACATTTAAATGAGCTTTCTTCCCTTGAAAAAAAAGGCTTTTTTATACACTATTTATACACTTCATGCTGCTGCTGAGGTTGTGAATAGCAGATGGTGTTTTCCCAGTTATATTAAGATTAAATAAATAATTTGTAAACCAAAACTGTTTTTGCTGTGAGAGTTCAGTTTTCTTACCAGACAAACTGTTCACAGTAAGATGCAATCTCTATAGCTGCCTATTCAGCTCTGAATTTAACCCCATCATCAGCTGGTCAACAAACTCACACCCCTTTGCTTAACTCATAACTCCAAACATAACGAGGTCTTGGACTTCTTCAGTGGCAGATCCTAGTGTGTCAGAATTGGTGACCTCACGTCCACCACACTCCCCCACAGGAACATGTTCTCAGCCCACTCCTGTACTTCCTGTTCGCTCATGTGTGTGTTCATTGGACTTAAGTGCCAAAAATGATTGATTGTTAACTTTGACATTTCAGATGCTAATTTTATACAGATCCTCACAACAAAAATGATAAACCTGAATGTTTAAGTTCACAGACAGGAACAAAGGCACTAACAGGTGCAATTAATTTTTATTCCTAGAACTTGGTACTAGATCGTTAAGGACGCAACCACATGGTTACATCATAGAAATGAACCAGTTATAATTTCAGAAAGGAGGAGACACATGAAGAACAATCAGTGAAGCGTAACTGAGATATTATTATTATTATTGTTTTTCTTCGTTCTTTTATTAATTTAATATCCCTTTAAATTGGTGGTGGAAAAGAAGAAGACCAAGCTATGAATTGCAAATTGTTATTTACATGCCCTGAGACATCATTTGTTTGGTCTAGCTTTGGTGTTTTTGTTAAGCATTTTGCATGGACGCTTTGTTGCAATACACCGTGTCTTAGAACAAGCTTGGTGTCACGGCTGCTCTGATTTTGTCCATGATCATATTCTGCACTCCCTGCACTGTAGGAAATCCTAAACGAAGTTGAAAATCAATTGTCATATCAGTTACCAAGCAGCCAGTGATGAATGTACACCCATTGGGAAGGTGTGTGTTCGGGGGAAACCAGATGAACTGGAATCTTTCAGCTGAACAGACTCAAAATCTTATTACTGTAGGAGAAAACGGTTCATAGGTAGAAAATTTACATTCATAGATCATAATCAAAATGGCAAGTTGCCTTTCTCCGACAGATGGAAACAGAAAAGCCTTCCTATACTGATGCAAGCACAGATTTAGGGCACTGCTGTCCCTAAGACTGTCCTGATTGCTTTTTGACTGATGTTATGAAAGTCCTCATATGAGATGATATGATTACTGAATCTAGAGGAGGTTTGTTGGGGATTAGTAAAGTGTTTTTACACACCGAAGCTTCCTATTATAGTATCTTTAAAGGCAGCTGTCTGGCTAATGTATTACTATAAACTCCTTTCACACTGTCACATAATTCATAAAATTATGTCACATAATTTTTTTATTGTCCCTGTGTTTCTTTGTGTCTATTGTCCTACATTTTGGTTGGATTTTTGATTCCTTCCTCATCTCGCAGCACATTACACTGAAACCCCCAAACAAATCATCCTGAACTGTACAGGTGTCATGTAGTCACCAGGCACTCTCACCTTCAGTCAACACCCACACTCCCCTGAATACTAATCACTCCCACCTGTCCCTAATTACCACACCTCATCACCAGCACATATATGCACACACCTAAGTCCCATTCATGCAGCTTTCAACAGACCACTATCCCCTTCTTAGGTTACATAATATACATAATAGGCAAGAATGACATTAGAATGGACGAGGAGAAGATCTCTGCAGTCAAATCATGGCCCACTCCGTCCACAGTCAAAGAGCTCCAACGATTCCTAGGTTTTGCAAACTTCGGCGGTACATAAGAAATTTCAGCACCATAACCGCCCCACTCACGTCATTACTGAAGGGCAACCCCAATTCTCTGTCCTGGTCTCCAGAAGCTGAAAGTGCCTTTGAAGAGCTGAAGAAAGCCTTTACCACTGCACCACTCCTGGCTCACCCCAATCCTGACAAGCCTTTCATGGTTGAGGTCGACGCCTCTACGTCAGGAGTAGGTACAGTGCTTTGCCAGCAGCAGGAGACGGCCTCCATATTCCTCCCATGTGCCTTCTTTTCAATGAAACTCATTCCGGCAGAACAGAATTACGATATAGGTAATCGCGAGTTACTGGCCATCGAGCTCGCCCTGGAGGAGTGAAGGCACTGGCTGGAAGGTGCCAAACATCCCTTCACTGTACTTACGGACCTTAAAAACGTCCAAAACCTCTGTGAAGCAAAAAGACTAAATCCCAGACAGGCACGCTGGGCTCTATTCTTCACCCGCTTCCACTTCATCCTCTCATATCATCCCGGTTCGAAGAACATGAAGGCAGATGCTCTCTCCTGACTCCACACACAAGCAAAAATTTCGGAGCATCCCGAACCAGTGCTTCCCTCCTCTTGTATAGTAAGTCCCAAACAATGGCAACTGAAGGAGTCGATTGCTGAAGCTTTCTGCAGAGAACCTGTTTCTCCGGAGTGTCCACCCAACAGTGCCTCGAGCACTTTGCGTACAACTCATTCAGGCAGTGCACACCTCCCTAGGCACTGGTCACCTGGGGATCACCCAAACACTCTCGCTCCTACAACACTGGTACTGGTGGTCTGGCATGCGTGATGACAAAAGGAGGTTCATCCAAGGATGTGAAGAGTGTGCTATGGCTAAAGTTCCCCTTCATCTGCCATCCGGAAAACTCCTTCCGCTGCCCGTTCCGTGACGAACCTAGTCACTTCTAGGGGTGGACTACATCACGGACTTACTGCTCTCCAATGGATTTACCTGCATCCTGGTAGTAGTTGACTGGTTTTCGAAGGCCTGCAAGCTCATCCCTTTCAAGGGACTTCCCACTGCACTGGAGACTGCTGAAGCTCTCTTCCACTAGGTATTCAGAAATTATGGTCTTCCCGAAGATATAGTTTCTGACAGAGGGCCGCAGTTCATTTCATGGGTGTGGAGGTCTTTTTTCTCTTTCCTAGGTGTGACCGCCAGTCTCACATCTGGCTACCACCCCCGCGCAAATGGGCAGATGGAGAGGAAGATTAGCCACTTCCTGAGAACCTTCTGCCATGACCACCAGAACACCTGGAACCGGTATCTCGCTTGGGCTGGGTATGCACAGAACTCATAGCGCCAACCCACTACTGGTCTCGCTCCTTTTCAGTGCATCCTAGGATTTCACGCGCCCCTGTTCCCTTGGTCCAGCGAGCCATCTGAGGTGCCTGCTGTTAATCATTGGTTCCAGGAAAGCGAGAGGGTTTGGGAAGAGGCTCACCGGCAGCTCCAGCAGGCAGCTTGCCATCACAAGAGCCATGCCGATGCCCGGAGGGAGGAGATGCCCAATTATCAGCCCGGGCAGAAGGTATGGCTCTCAACAAGAGACATCCGACTGCGACTGCCCTGTCGTAAGTTAAGCCCAAAATACATCAGACCCTTCCAGGTCGTAAGTCAAATCAACCTAGTCATCTACAAGCTCAAGCTCCCCTCACAATATAAGATTCACCCCACATTTCATGTCTCACTCCTGAAACCTTATCATCCACCTGTCCCTCTCCCCTCTACAGATCCTGGTCCCAGTGACGAAACCCCCTTACCCTTGATCATGGACGAGGAGCCCATTTACACAGTTAAGGAGATCCTGGATTCCCGATGCCATGGTGGCTGCCTCAAATACCTGGTGGACTGGGAGGGTTATGGCCCAGAGGAGAGGTCCTGGGTCCCAAGACATCCTAGACCCTACTCTCCTCACTGAATTCCACCAGCAACATCTACAATGCCCAGCTCGAAGAGGCTGTGGTTGGCCGCCACGATGTCGGGTTCGTCGGCCCTCAGGAGCAGGCTGTGGGGAGGGGGGTACTGTCACGGAGTCACCAGGCTCTCTCACCTCCAGTCAACGCTCACACTCCCCTGAATACTAATCACTCCCACCTGTCTCTAATTGCCACACCTCATCACCAGCACATATAAGCACACACCTAAGTCCCATTCTTCGTCTGACCTGACGCTAAGTGTACGGACTCCTACCTGCACTCCTTCCAAGCATCGTGACTCCTGTTGCTTTTCTCCAGCTAGCTCCGTTCCAGCATTCCTGCACCATTGATACTCTCCATCTTCTCCATTCTTCCGAGGTGTGTGCTTCTCTCCCCGCTCCGTCGATGGATCGTCCTTTAATTCCCTCAGGGAATCTCACTCCACTCCCGTTTTCCACCTACATCCCTTTAGTGCACTTTGCTTTCAATAAAGCCTGTTTCGGATCCTAACCTCTCTGCTCAGTGCGTGTATTTCCTGACAACTAGATTCTGAAGGGCATGTTACGACCCGTGACGTAAATTATATTGTGTATACTGGTGATTTCTCTCTCTCTCTCTCTCTTCACGCAGCGCTCCAAACCATCAGCAGCTGATCGTAATTAGTGGGAGCGTAGTTCCTCTGTCAAGTTTGTGTAACAGCCAATATAATGCGGCAGAGAAGCAGAGCTCGGAGAGAGTCCCTTTCCTGCTATCCAAATCAACGTGTTGTGTAATTGCTGTTGAGCAAAAGTGTAATCTGTGAATCTGTTGCGTGAATACGAAATGGTCATTTGATCTTTTTGTGAGTTAAACAGTAAAACCGTGTAGGTAGACGGGGGCCTATTTATTTGGGTTTTACACCCTTTCTGTTTTTCTCCTGTTTTTACGTTAGTCAGGGAGAGAGGTAAGACAACTGTTTTTTTTACTTGCCTTTCTTTTGGTAGATAATTTATATTGTTTAAACTCTTTAGGAAGGTCTTGTTTTGTTTATTATTTTGGCATTGCCCTCTCCTGACGATTTGGTTGTTTTCTGTTTATCGATCTTTATTTACTTGGCTTTCCTAAGCCGGCAATAAAACCACTTCATTTGAGTATATTCCGTGTTTGGGTGCTGTTAATTAAAAGTGTTGTGGGTGTAAACTTGAGCTGGGATAAGAGAAAAGGAGATTTCTCCGCGTGTGTTTTGCTGTAATTTTTCATTGGCTAATTCTTCTTTTTTTTGAGCCACATTTTTTTTTTTTTTGTGTTACTTCCTCCCCAACCCCTAGACTAAGGAGAGAACAGGCAGTACTAAATGAAAAAAGATCTTTAAACAAAGTAATAATAACAACCTGTTCAAACATTTAATTCAATTCAATTCAATTTTATGGACATTGTCACAAAGCAGCTTTACAGATATAAATGGATTCACACAAATATATTGTAAATATTTGAATTTATCACCGTGAATTTATCCCTATTGAGCAAGCCAGTGGCGGCGGTGGCAAGGAAAAACTCCCCGAGATGATGTGAGGAAGAAACCTTGAGAGGAAACAGGCTCAAAAAGGGAACCCATCCTCATCTGGGTGCAACAGATAGTGCGATTATAAATAAATCCCTTCTATTGTGTACTATATGGACAAATAGTGCAATTGTGCAACCAGTAAATTCATCACAGTTTTTGCAAGAAGTCCGGTTGGTTAAAATCTATCCACTGTCCACTGATGGAGTCCTGAGTACGAAGCTGCTCGTGGCAACTGCAGCCCCAAAGCCACTACAGCAATCGCAGTCCCAAGCCATTACAGTACAGTACAGTACAGTACAGCTCCCCATATGTGATCCCCAAGCCATCTCCACAGCCCCCAGGTGGCACCATCCCCAGCAATCCAAACAGTTCTTCAGGCCGTCCATATGGGGCCCCAGCAGCAGCGAGCAACTCAACTGATGAGAACTCCAACCAGAAGTAGGGCATCAGGATGGGTCAGGCAGCGAGGAGGAGCAGAAGGGGTCAGGATCACTGGCATCTCAGAAGTAGCATGTGTAGCTCGACAGAGAGTGAGGGAGAGAGAGAGAGGGAGAGAGAGAGATGGAGAGAAAGGAAAAGATTGTTAGGTGAGCTTTTGTCCTGTAATGGTTAAGCACGATGTACTTTGCATGCAGAGAGCAAGCAGGGACTCCGGCAAGACTAGCTATGACAGCATAACTGAAAGGGAGAGCCAGAAGCTAACACAGACATGAGGGAGTCCTGGGACATAAAGCAGCAGCCACTCCACCGTCAACACACCTGAGTGAACGTGTGAGAGTGGGGGGGCGACAGCATCCAAACATCCCATTTCACCACAACACTCTATGCCTGTGAACCCTCCAGACCTGCCCCTGTACCTAAGAAAACTATTCACAAAAGGCTTGACTAAACAAATATGTTTTCAGCCTTGACTTAAACACTGAGACTTAAACCCTGCTCTTATTGTATAGTGTTTCCTTCTTGAGCATCAGTGAACGCTTGCAGCTTTTGTAATAGTCGTGTTCGAGTCCCTCAGCTGTCCTCAGTGTGAAAAGATGGATCTCAGCATCATATAGCTGCTGATGGAAAGGAGTCAGATACGCAGAAGATGGTGGAAAAGCAGAGAAGGTGCAGGACCTGGAGGATTTTTCTGAAGAACAGTGTGCACTTTAACAACTATCACAAAACATAGAAACAGTCTCTGATCATCAGGTAACACACACAGGATTAAGAATCGAGCGTATGGAAACTTCTGAACTTCATTCATTTGTGTAAATTCAGTTATTATTGTGTCTTGTGGACTAGATGCAAACATCTGCTGTGTGAAATCGCTTAATCAGAGCAGAACTAAATAAAAAACACAATGCAATTTTTATGATCCCTCTTATTATTATTTTTTTAATTATTAACATTTTGCAGATTCTCCAAGGCATATGTAAACTTATGACCCCAGTTATATAGTGGATTCCAGTGAAAGGTTAATGCTTGTACCAGAACTTTGATATTCAACATATAGAAGGTGCTGCAGATAAGTTGCATGCGAATGTTTTTTCTGTGAGACTGGGTTGTTCAGATCACACCATCTGTTACTGCAGCAACCTCTGGGTAATTCTGGATAACCGACTATCCTTCTTGCCTTACACTGCTAAACTGAATCGGCTCTGCGTGTTCAGTCTCTTGTAATCTTAAGATTGGACTATAGTATATATACAGTATATTTCATTCTTGTAAATATATTAATATGTCTTTTGTTTGTGTATTTATTGTATAGGTAGATTAGCATTTGTTGTTCTTTTTTTATGTAGCCTGTTTTTTAACCAGTGATTGTAAATAAAGTCAGTGTGTTTCTTTATACACCTGACACCCACAATTTCCGCTCTCACGTTCTGTTACCATCCCATTCCTAGATTGGAGCTTAATACAGCATGCTGCTGCACTGTGTCTTCTCAGACTGCACAGTCCAAGCCCCTGCATCCTCCGGTGGGAAAGTATGTAAAGTGTGCAGAACACAAATGCATACTCGAAGCATGTTTACATAAAGTAATCCAATACGTGCAACCACCAGCAACAAGCATCCATGCTTATGTGTGTGTGTGTGTGTGTGTGTGTGTGTACCCAGTTTGAGTTTGAGGATGTTGTAGTGTGTGTGTGTGTGTGTGTGTGTGTGTGTGTGTGTGCATCTCCCTTCCATGTACTTTGTGTCCATCTGCAGTTGCTTATATTATCTAGGATATTTCTGTGTGTACAATTATCAGGCGTATTCTTGTGGACCACTGACTCGGACCTGTAGGAAACCTTTCACACCTTGTCGTATTCAAATGCCCTCATCTGGATGTTTAGAGCCAAAGGTGTTGATGACTTCAAAGTCTTCTTGGAAAGACCGGATGAGCAGATACTTAACAGAGACTTAAATCATCTTATATTAGTTTCTTTACTTTGGGCAGAATGTTCTGATTCATAAATCTGGCTTTACTCTGTGAGATATTCAGCCTGATTTTGCTGTCACGAACAAAATTGCCTTCATTTGTCCAACCAAGCTTGATTTCTGTATTTCATTTGTTTATAATCCTGTCTAGGAATTTCTTATTTAAAAAAAAAAAAAAAAAAAAAAAAGATTACCCGACTGGGCAGTGTTTTAATCCCAGTGACCTCCCGCAGTGGTGCAGTAATATCTGAAGTATTGATGCTCTTAATGAGTTTGTGCATTACACTATCGTACACAACGGGAAGTATTATTAAAGTAAGATGTGGTTTGGAATTTTTTGAACTTATCCTATAACAGGAAAGTCCAGCAGTACTGTTGCCAGTTTATTTATATGGGCCTCTGTGTTTGCACCACTTTATATAAACTAGTTCTGCGTATTGTTATTGTCATAACTGAGTCTTAACTGAAGTGACAGATTTGCATCTGGTTCCTCTGGGCAGCAGAGAAAGACATGAACTAGCATGAATAATTCAAAGATGTGGGGAAAAGGAATACAAATTCTATGTGAGAATGACTTTTTTTTAAAAGATTAAACAAAAAAAGAGTAAGATGACATTTATTAATGATGTTTAAGTGAAATGGTGAGGTGGAGCCATCTTGTGGTGGTCAGGTGTAATGCCAGTCAGGTGGCAGGTGTGTGATGGACAGTCTTACACAAACTAGACTCTTGCAATGGAACTATTTGCATGAAAAGCTACAAAATGGTGAAAGTTTGTTAGGGGAACCAAATGAAACTGTAATGAGTGAAAAGTATGTTTTATTTGTAGAAATATGATGGAGTGAGAGTAATACTGTTCAGTTATACTCCCATACTGAAGGAGGGAGAATTCAGGTAAATTGAGACAGTTTCATTTAGCAGCATTTATTACATAACTCATGTTACTGAACTGTTTCAGCGAAAGTGCTTGATAAATAACTTAATTAGTGTGACATCATATAAAGGGGCGTGGTCAGCTTCAAACAGGAAGTTTGACCCCAAAAATATTGAGGTAAGAAAAAAGACACATTTTTCGTGTCATCACTAATATATTTAATATATTTATGATGCATATATACATAAGATATAGTACTATAACAAAATAAACATAAAATCAGTTCAAATCATGTACAAATGTTTATAATTTAATCATTCAAGATCAATAGCCAAAGTTAGTTCAGGTAAATTGGGACAGAGTTTAAATCCAATCACAGGAGAAGGGAAAAGTGAAGGGACATAATGGATTAATGAAACACACACAGCTGTGGTTAAATGAAGAATAAGGCAGATTTTTATTTTCTAAATCCTGTGTTATGCTGCTATGCTGAAATTATAAAATATTACCTACCTTTTAAATAATTTTTTACTCATTTTTACTTATTCTCTTTGTTCTGAATTTTAGAAGAGTTTGGTTTTGAATGTGGAAATATTAAAGATTTTATAAACCCTGTTATTGTTGTTATTGTAAGAAATGAATTACAGAATGTTCCTCAGAACAACATCTTAATGTGCAGTCAGTTTTACTGAGTCCAGAAGAGAAGCCTTTATCCGTCACATTTACTTTACATACACTATTACAACATTCCTGTTACTGAAGTGTGATTTATTCATGCCATAAATAAGTACGCTACAAATAAATAATGTTTAAACCCATCGCTAAGGATAAAAATAGATTACCAAGCATTGATTTTGTTTTATTAATAGCAAGCCTAGACAGGTTGGAAATTCGTAGTGTCTTAACATATCTAAATTGAATAAAATCTGGCTATATAATCTTATATACATTCCAGATGCAAATGCAGGTTAGCGATTTTATTAGACACGGGCAAAAAGACCCAAATGTGAAGCAAAAAAAAAAACCCTATAAAAGGACAGACAGAAAGTCAGGCGATCAGAAAACAGTTTTGTGGGCAATTCCAAAAAAAACAGGCAACAAGAAAAACAAGGCACAAAATACAAGGCTTGGCAGGTCAAGTAGCTACACACTGAGCGTTATTTCGCAGTAAGTACTTGGCGAGAGTCTTTATATGAAAGGTTGAGAGTGATTGGGAACAGGTGTGCATGATTAGAACTCGGGTGACTGAATGTGATGGAGGAGTGCTGGAGTCTGGGATTTTCTCACGAGAAGGACAATGTGCCACAAAGTGGGACCACAGCTGGGGTTACTGCAGTAGAATCAAAGTTTCTCCCTCCTCTACTTCTCTCTCTCTCTCTGTGTGGCTTATCCTGGTCTGGCCCAGCTGCATTGGCTCCGAGTGGCCAGTCTCGGGTGTTGGACTCGAGGCTTCCTTGAGGACTTCCTGGTTTAAGTGTTGCTGAAAGGCAGCTTTTGGGCGCTGACTCAATCCCCCGACTTCCCGCTGCAAGAGTGCAGCACTCTAGCGCACTAGCGCTCTAGGGCATACTCAGCCACATTTCTTTGTTCCTGGGTTACAGCGAGTTGTTCTCCGATTGCCTTGCCTTCGGGGGAGTGATCAAAAACTCATTGAAAGAGTTCCACAAAGTGGTTATATGACAATAGATGTTCCCCTCCTTGGAAAAACACTGCTGTAACCCTATTTAAGGCTTTTCCTGTGAGCAGGCTGAAGAATTGTGAGAGTTATTGTTGTTCAGAGGCACACTCTTAACTCCTGAAGAAAAAAAGTTACACAGTCCGTATATAAAGAGTGTGAGTGTGATTGGGAACAGGTGTGCATGATTAAAACATGGGTGACTGTGAGTGTGATGGTGGAGTGGAGTGTTGGGGATTGCAGTCCATGGCGGTCATGTTTGTAGGCTGCAATGCGTTCTGGGAAATGGAGTTTCTGGCTGATTCCAGAAGTCAGAAATTGTATATATAAGAATTATATAGCAGCTTTTATACCGTCTATGCTCTTACTGCACCTTGACAGAACAGTTGTTCCTGAGTATTGTTTCTGCCAGACAGGACTAGACCACTGTTAGGGCTGATTATATTTCGCTGTCCTATCACTATATCTTCACACTGTTGTTAGTATTCTCTCCAACATGAATATGGAGCAAGACTTAGGTTTGCTAAATTGCATCTGAACAAATCACAGAAGTTCTGGAACAATATCCTTTGGACTGATGAGACCAAGGTGGAGATGTTTGATCATCATGCACAGTGCCATGTTTGGTGAAAACCAAACACAGCGTATCATCACAAACACCTCATACCAGCTGTCAAGCCTGGTGATGGAGGGCTGATGATTTGGGCTTTGGGTTTTGCAGCCACTGGACCTGGGAATCTTGCAGTCATTGAGACAACAATGACTTTATACCAGAATATTGAGACAAATATGAGGCCATCTGTCCAGCAGCTTAAGCTGAGCTGAAATTGTGTCATGCACCAGGACAGTGATCCCAAACACACCAGCAATTCAACATCTGAATGGATAAAGAAGAAAAAAGTCAAGATCTTGGAAGGGCCAAGTTAAAGTCCAGACCTCAACCCCATTGAGATGCCGTGGTGGGATCTTCAGAGAGCTGTGCATAAACGAATGCCTTCAAACACCAATGAACTGAAGAGATGTTGTAAAGAAGAGTGGGTCGGAGTTTCTCCAAAACGATGTGAGAGACTGATAAACTGCTACAAGTTCCAAGTTATTGTTGCTAAAAGTGGTTCTACATGTTGCTGAATTACAGGGGGGTGTATTTATTTTCCCCACCTGGTTTATGAATGTAGGATTACTTTCTGTAAAAAATTATTACATATTGAAATCTGTTGTGTTTTTTATTGTCACCTGTGATTATTTGTTTATAGAGGTTGGTGAGGAT
This sequence comes from Pangasianodon hypophthalmus, assembly GCF_027358585.1. NCBI lineage: Eukaryota > Metazoa > Chordata > Actinopteri > Siluriformes > Pangasiidae > Pangasianodon > Pangasianodon hypophthalmus. Next base: position 1,249,999 of record NC_069712.1, on the reverse strand, counting down.
CACACAATTATTATTTAACCCTGATAAATAAAAACATAGAACTGATGAAGGGTGTACTTTCTTCTCTTACATGTATATAACATACAAAAAAAAAAAAAGATGAAAATCCAAATGTCAGGCAAATGCACTTAATGTATTGAGTAGAAATGACCAATATCAGCCAGTAGCTGGCGCTTTAAGCAAAGACTTTATTTTTACAGAGACTTGACTGTTATTCTGTGTTTATTTTTATTTATAGATTTGGTAATTGTAGGCGTAGGACATTTTGTGGTCAATTTGCTCTCCACCAATTAAGTTTAATGAAGTTATAAAAATATGAATTACAGACTAGTGATTAATGCTAACATTTTAAAGTCGAGCCTGCACTGGTCATACACTGAGACCTCACGTAGTTATACTTCCATTTACTTCATCACAATTAATCAGTCAATGCTCTCTAGAACTGGTGAAAAAACCCTTCAGATAGGTAGGAACATGCTACTTTAAGCAGTTATTTTAAACACTGTGCTACTCATTAGTGCAATATCTCACGCATGAGTGTTTGTGGGATTTATCATTGTAAACAGGGTAGATTTTGGAATTGATCCAAAGAGGTTCATGATTGCAGCAAGGTCAAACGTCTGAAATAGTTTTTCTTCCTTCCTGTTTGAAGTATATTTTGAGGCGAATAATCTCGTAACAAGAAGGACTAGGCTTGTTGATGGCAGAAGCATCCACACTGACATGTATGGCACTGAGTTCTACTTGTTCTATTAGAAAGCTGGAAACCTGCACAGTGGTGCCTGAGTGCCTCAGAAGGGGTTTATTTAGAGAGCAGCCATGTTATTTAATGAGTTTTGAAGATTTTGAAGAAATTAAAGAGGAGGTGTTTACAACCGTGGCAAATCAGCACAGACATTAAACACAATGTGGGGAGGTTTGGTTTGTTTAGAGCAGTTCTAGACAGCCAAGTGATGTCGCTTCAGTGATGAATTACTGTCAGTCAATCAATATAAAAGCTTTGATTCACCATCATGTGCATTTATGCATCATGGCTTAAATTTATTCATGGATTTTTGAAGCATTTCGTACGTTGACTGATGCAGTTCAGCAGTTGAGAATCACTCACTGCTGCTGCCAACAGCTCCACATGAATACGCTAAAGAGTGCACTTACAGGAAACTGTTTAAGTCTCAGTTATTAATCTCTTGATAACTTCACCTGGATGCTAGAGACTTAAAGCTAAAAACACTAAAGAGATTATAAAAAATGACTTTGATGCTCCTACTGAAGTTCCTTTCAACACAGCTGCTTGACTCAGTAGTATACAGTTGTCGAAGTGTAATGATTTATAATCGCACTATCTGTGTCACCCAGATGACGATGGGTTTCCTTTTGAGTCTGGTTCCTCTCAAGGTTTCTTCAGGGAGTTTTTTCCTCACCACCGTCGCCTCTGAGTCGCTCATTAGGGATCCAGATTTCTGTTAAGCTGCTTTGTTACAAAGTCCATTTTTACAAAGCAAATTTGAATTTAGTTCAATCCACTAATGTGTTTTTTTTCTCTCTTTTTTTCACAATAAAAATGGTAGATAAGCCAATCGACATTTGTGAAGGTGTTTTGAACTTTCCGATATCAGCTGACCCTCTCTGGAAGCCTTGCCCCCTTTCCCTGTTTCACACTAGTAACGTTCTGGTCCATGTTTGCATACAAATTCTGTCAGTGTAAGTGGAGAATGTTTTGAATTAATCAAACATGGTCAAAAAGTGCAGAGATTGAGGTGGACATGGCAATGACAATATTCTCATCAAATCCCCTTTGAGTAATGAAGCTCCAAGTCTCACATAGCAGTGCAATAAAATCTCTGCTATTGCAGGGTAAAGAGTGTATAAAGAGTGTATAAAGAGTGTATAAAGCCATTACTTTAAAGCAAAAGAATGCAAACTCGGGTTGTTTACTAGTCTGATAAGTAATTTGCTTAGACACTTTGCATGGACGCTGAATTGTGGTGCACAAATGTCTTAGCCCCAGTCTGACGTAACAGTGTAGTCTTCAGCTTTAGGATTTAAAATAATCAGGGAAATATTGAACTTTGAAACATTTTTGATTTGTTTTTATGGAAAGTCTGTTCATTATACATCACCATGGGGATCAAAGAACCAGGCAGATGCTGAAGACTGTTGCGTAAGTCATGTAATAAATATAAAAATATATGCAGTTAAAAATACCTTTAACCAGCACCTGATAATAAGAACTAAACCTTTAAAGGAAAGTTCTAGCAAACCGCATCTGTAAGTAACGTTTGCTTGTTTTCAGAAAATGCATTTCTGATTTCCAAGAAGTTCTTGTTCAGAAAGATGGAGATGTAACTTGTGAACAGATCTTCTGCTCTGTGTCCTGTGCTCTTGAGTTCCATGATTTCTACAAAGATTTGTAAAAGGTTTGTCGTAGGCTGACTTGGCCAGTCAAGTGACAGAGGACAGGTTCATCCATGCACTTCCCTATGAACTCTGGAAGGTGGTCAGCAGCCACGGCCTCGAGAATCACTGAACAGTTAATTAACCATTATTTTTTTACAGCATCCCATACTATTAAATAAAACTAAATTAATTAAACTAAATCCTGCGCTCTTTAATTAGATACTAAACACAAACTTGCCTTGTTTTTTTAGTTGCCCCTGTCTCCTGCCCACATGGCTGTTTGGGATCGATAGCAATTTCCATCCACTTTGAGTTTCAGTAACCTGTTTAGTGTAGGTAAATTATGCACAAATAGTTTGCATAAGATATCTCGCCTGATGGAATACAAATAGCCAGCTCAATCTATCAGAAACTAGAAAGAGCTCTCAGAAGGACAGCGAGGTGTGTTAGTGCTGCAAGATCGTCTGCCTCCTTCAGATTTCAGGTACTTTATTCAATATTCTACTCTGACACGTTAGCTATTTCCTATCAGTTAACAAGGGGAATGTTTTATCTAGCATGCCTAGCTTGGGCTAATTTCTTTTTTTGTATATTTTTGTTTTTTTTATTATGTTTATAGCAAAAAAAAACAACAAATCTGGCAACCGTAGTTGCCAGAACTTCAAAATATACTGTAACAATATTTAATTCAATTCAATTTTATTTGTATTGCACTTTTAACAATGGACTTTGCCACAAATCAACTTTACAGAAATATATAAATTCAGGATATAAATGTATAAATTTATCCCTAATGAGCGAGCCAGAGGCGACGGTGGTGAGGAAAAACTCCCTGAGACGATATGAGGAAGGAACCTGGAGAGGAACCAGACTCATCTGGGTGACACCGGATTAAATGTGATTATAAATCGTTTCTACAACTGTATGGTATATAGTCAAAAAAATGCGATGGTGTAAACAGGAACTTATGAGCTTATGAGCAACTTATGAGTATGAGCTTCAGAGTCATTTCTGAATTCAATATAGTTTTATCTTAAGTCTATTGCATCGAATTGACGTTATTAACTGTTCAGTGATGGAGACTTGATCACTTGCAAAACTGTTCATAGCAATTACAGTCCTAAGGCTATCCAAGGAAGAACATCCACAGCCATCTTTATGGTTCCTATGTGGAACCATCCACAGTAATCTCATAGTGATCTGTAGGCCATCATCAGCCACAGCGAGTGATTTTCAGCTGACCAGAACTCCAAACAACATATTGGCAGATATTTACCTAAATATAGTCTACTTTCTTTAAAACCATAGCTATCACAATTAAATATTTTTAATAGTAAAAGAGAAAATCCAGATTTAAAAAATAAAGCTTTCACAAGTAACACTGTTGTGGTACACAACTCGGCAGCATCTTTTACTAAAACTAGCAATTTTTCAGTTAGGGACTGTCACCCAAACAACTGTAATCTTCCAAATATAAAACATAAACGACTCATTCTTTAAAACAAAACAATACAAAACAAAACATATTGTGGGGGTGTTTTCACACATAACTCATAAGTATCCAAACTCTCTTCATTTTCTTATTTTAAATTCGCGATATTTGTCTGGTGCATTCACACTGCAGGGAACTGAAGGTTTTACTTCCACAGCAGTTGGCTGCTTTAAGAGTGTAGATCTGATGTAGGTCTGTGCTCCAGGTTAAACCGTGATAGATATATTTAGACCGTTTAATATATTTGTACGTGTTTCTTAAACTTAATATAATGAACAGGACTTGGAGGTGGTGTGATAATCCATGTGAATTTATTTTCAAAACAATCCAAAACCTAATGTTAAACAGACCAGGGTCAAACACAGTAATGTACAGCATTTCCAAAATCAGATATTTAATACATAATACTTTTACTGACTTTTAATGCCATTTTCAGTGTAAGTGAAAATGTTAAGACCAAATTTGCAGGGTGTCATGAAGGAGAGGCTGAAGTGGATGCAAATGCAGTTTAGCTTTTTATTTAAAAGGCAAAAAATCCAAACTGGGAGTCATGAGACATAAACAGTAAACAGGTCTGGTTATCAGCAAACAACTGTAGCATGAGCTATCCAAAACACAGAGAACAGAACAGGATCAGAAACAGAATAAGGGCTTGGAAAAGTCAGGCTCGTGTACACTGCGTGTTTATTTCGCACTATATGAGTGAGTGAATGAGTGAGTCTGGCAGACATCTCATCATTGATGGCAGCTCAACAGCTAAAACTTAATCCAAGCAAAACCAAACTGCTGTTCATCCCAGGTGATTCATCCCCATCTCAGGATCTTGTGATCTCCCTGGACAATTCTCTGATCTCGCCTTCGGTCACTGCACGCAACCATGGAGTAACCATGGACAATCAACTGTCCTTTTCCTCTCACATTGCTAATCTAACACGCTCATGTTGATTTCTCCTTTATGACATCAGAGGATGCGTCCATTTCTTTCCTCACAGGCCACACAGGTGCTCGTTCAGTCGCTTGTCATTTCAAGACTGGACTACTGCAACTCACTCCTGGCAGGTCTGCCTCTGATCTCCATTCATTCTCTGTACCTCATCCAAAATGCAGCTGCATGACTGGTTTTCAACCAGCAATGATGATGTTCAGAGGAGGTTGTTCTCCTGGTACCAGTTCTCCAGGCTTTTAATCTCATCCAGGTAGGCCTTCTCATCACTATCAGAGATCAGGCCCACCACAACAGCGTTGATGGTGGTGGAGTTGGAAGTGGCCACAGTGTCATAACTGTACACAACCCTGTGGGCACCAGTGCTGAGAGTGAGGGAGGGCGAGACATGTCTGTCCACCTGTACTGCTTGTGGTCAGTCTGTCAAGAAGTTGGAGAACCACTGACACAAGGACTGACTAAGTCCCAGGTCCTCCAACTTGGTGGTGAGTTTGGAGGGAATTTTAGTGTTAAACGCTGAACTGTAGTCAAAAAACAGCATTTTAACATAATTTCCCTTCTGGGTGTCCAGATGGCTCAGGGCCATTGTAGGAGGCCCTTTGTAGGAGGTGTGTGATGGCGTCCTCGGTAAAGCGATTGGGACGGTATGCCAATTGTAACAAGTCCAGAGTGTCAGGTAACGAAGAAGTGATGAAGTCTCTGACCAGCCTTTGAAAGCACTTCATCACAACTGAGGTCAGGGCTACTGGGCGATTGTCGCTGGGGCAGGCAGGCTGGGGTTTGTTTGGGAGAGGAAGGATAATGGACTGTTTGAAGTATATGGGGATTACAGACTATGCCAGGGAGAGGTTCAGTAAGCTCTGCTCTTAGTGTTTGCATCAAACCACAAATAAAACAAATGTCAGATACTGATGATGATAATGAAGGCTGTGAATGTTCTCTCAGAGCACTGGGAGAAGGCAAAGTAGGCCTATCTATGAAAACTGGCGAGCAGAAGTCTGCAATACAACTGACTAGATTTTGCATAGCTTCTGTGCCTCTCACTCTGTATAAAGTGACTCAACTCCAGTTTAAATGTTTCATGGCACAGTTCTGGTCTCACCCAGCATGATTATTTGCTGTTCTCCAACCACTTTGTTTAAATTTACATTTACCCATGTCGTCCGGTGTGCATGCTAATATTAGCTCAACCGCACGTCCCTGTGTCGTGCAAGCGACTGACCGGAATAATGCGTGTACAACATTTCTGTTTCAATCACAGAACAAAGGCTCAGAACCAGCACTCAGAAACATGCTGTAAGGCTTTGACATAGAGCTGGGTTTCAAGCAGGTGGGCCAGAACCTGCTTACTGTGATTGACCATGGAGGGGAAGTAAATCAACATGTTGTCAAATTATGCTATGACAAACCTTCCCAGCATGTCCCTGAAAACATAATTGATTAGACATTGGAAGACTGAAGGAGTGCGAGAGAGCCCGTACGGCATGACGCAGTACTCCAAGTGGCCAGAGATGGTGCTAAAAGGCCGTTTTTCACCCCGCTTACTGATACAGATGAAATTGTGGGCACTGCATGGATCCAGTTTGGTGAATATACATCTGTTTGTGAGTTGTTCCAGAGGAGATGGAACCAGTGTCAATAGCAATACTGTCGGTAGATTTAGCTGCAGATAATGTCTTATTATTGGTCGACCATGTTTTTATGTGGTGGTGCATTCTGGGAACTGTACTGCGAATTCAATTCTGGTGCTGACGTCACACTTACGCCCATAATGTATTTATCTCCTGTCCAATGTACATTCAAGTATTAAATAAATTGAAAATCAATGTAAAAATAATGTAAAAATTAATATAGTTATTTCCCATTATTTGGATGTCTTTTGTTATAAAATAGACTTTCAGTTGTTCAGCTGTGCTAATCCTTTGTTCAGGCACTGCTGTCTGTTGTGTTTTTTGGATGTAATTGAGAAGTTCTCTATTTTCCACTCTCAGTTCTGTAGCAGTAAATAAAGAGCTAAACAAGGTTAGGGAAAAAGCAAACATAATGGCTGATGTTAATGTAATACTGTAATACTGGACTGACTGTCACTGTGGACCAGGTGTAAAGGGCTGTAAAGACTCCGGCAGAACAAGGTCACAGAGGCCAGAGGGTCCTTTAGGCCTGTGAAGTACTACAGTGAACCATCAATTCAATTTTATTTGTATAGCGCTTTTATTGATGGAGATTGTCACAAAGCAGCTTTACAGAAATATGTAAATTCCAGATATAAACTAGTGATTGATGCTTCAAACTGCAAGACATTTTTACATATGGCTCCAATCATAATCAGAAGCTTTTATACAGATAGCCCAAAAAAGCTGGGCATGTGTACAAAGGAGTGAAGAAGTATGGGAATGCCAGCCATTATCAATGGCAGAAGAAGGTATTCTGGTGTTTTGCAAGCTTTTTTTTTTTAACCATCACTGTTACACAGTCATTGTCTGTGTACACTCATTTTTACAGTGTAATTGTAAAATTTCGAAGGGAAAAAAGGTTTTTGTGTGTTCTTGTGTAGTAAAGTGGTACTTACTGTTATCAGTGTCAATGGATGCACTCTGTCAGTTAATCACATTTCTTATTTCATAGTGAGTTCTCCAGCAACGTATCAGTGATGGAGCACCGTCTCTTTGTACTCCTGCTTCTCACAGGTGAGAAAGAATCTCTCAAATGCGTGTGTGTGTGTGTGTGTGTGTGATATCAGCCTAGTGCATATAAAGACTACATTTAAAGACACCCAATGTGTTGATCATCAAGTAAAAGTGATTAACTAAAAATGTCCTTAATTGTGTAACTGCTGTATATCCTTATTGATTTTATTGCTGTTTACAATGTTTACACTGTTGACCATGTTTGCAGTTCACTGCCACTTTAATTCCACTCAAGTCTGCTGCTTATATCTTCAATGTTTACACCCCACCACCCTTTCAATATGTGGTCCCCCCCCCCCCCCCCCCCCCCCAACGTAAACCAACATCCAGAAACCAGGTGGGAAAATAAGTACATCCTATAATTCAGTAACACGTAGAACCACTTTTAGCAACAATAACTTGAAGGTCTGGACTTTAACTTTGCCCTTTCAAGACCTTGATTTTTTTCTTCTTTATCCATTCAGATGTCGATTTGCTGGTGTGTTTGGGATCACTGTCCTGGTGCATGACACAATTTCAGCTCAGCTTAAGCTGCTGGACAGATGGCCTCACATTTGTCTCAATATTCTGGCATAAAGTCATTGTTGTCTCAATGACTGCAAGTTTCCCAGGTCCAGTGGCTGCAAAACAAACCCAAATCATCAGCCCTCCATCACCAGGCTTCACAGCTGGTATGAGGTGTTTGTGATGATACGCTGTGTTTAGTTTTCGCCAAACATGGCACTGTGCATGATGATCAAACATCTCCACCTTGGTCTTATCAGCCCAAAGTATATTCTTCCAGAACTTCTGTGGTTTGTTCAGATGCAATGTTGCAAACCTAAGTCTTGCTCCATATTCCTTTGGAGAGAAGGGGCTTTTTCCTAGCCATCCTTCCATGAAAGCCGTACTTGTTCAGTCTTTTTCTGATTGTGCTGTCATAAACGTAAACATTTAATTTGCTTACAGAAGCCTGTAGATCACATCAAGTCAAGTCAAGTGGCTTTATAGTCATTTCAACCACTACAGCTGGTACAGTACACACTAAAACGTAACAACATTCCTCTAGGACCATGATGCTACAGAAAACAACACGTAACTACAAGAGACTACACAGAACTATATAAGACTATGTAGCCCTGTGTAGGTCTGTGTAAAATGCATGTGTGCAAACAGCGCGAGACAGTAATTATTAAAACAGGAGAATAGGCAGAGTGAAAGACTGTGCAGCACCAACCAGTACACAGTACTAGTGTGGAATAAAGTGCAAAAAGATATTACAATATAATAATAAATGCTGTAAAACTAAACATAACATACTAGATAGCAAAAATGCAGGTGGTCAATAAAGTATTTTGTTTACGGTGTTTTAGCAGCAATTTAAGAAAAAAATGTGCAAAAAAGAGAGTGGAATGGTATCCAGTTGAGTATACATGTGTGTGTATGCGTGCTTGTGTGAGTGTGTGTATGTGTGTGTATGCGGGCTGGTGTCAGTCCAGTCAGTCCGGTATTGAGGAATCTGATTTCTTCAGGGAAGAAACTGTTACACAATATGACTGTGAGTGCCTGAATGCTTCGGTACCTTTTGCCAGACGGCAGGAGGGTGAAGAGTTTGTGTGAGGGGTGCGTGGGGTCTTCCACAATGATGGTGGCTTTGCATGTGGTGTAAATATCTGTAATGGAGGGAAGAGAGACCCTGATGATCTTCTCAGTGGTCCTAACTGCAAGGTCTTGTGATCCTGAAACAGTGCAACTTCCAAACCAGGCAGTGATGCAGCTGCTCAGGATGCTCTCGATAGTCCCTCTGTAGAATGTGGTGCAGATAGAGGATGGGAGATAGGCTTTTCTCAGCCTTCACAGAAAGTAGAGATGCTGCTGGGCTTTCTTGGTTATTTAGCTGGTGTTGATGGACCAGGTGAGGTTCTCCCCCAGGTGAACACCAAGGAATTTGGGGCTCTTGACGATCTCCACAGAGGAGCCGTCAATGTTCAGCAGAGAGTGGTCACTCTGTCCTTTCCTGAAGTCCACAACCATCTCTTTTGTTTTGTCCACATTCAGGGACAGGTTAGCCGCTGCACCTCCTCTCTGTATGCTGACACATCGCTCTTGCTGATGAGACCCACCACGTTCATGTCATCGGTGTACTTGATGATGTGATTCGAGCTGTGCGTTGATGTTCAGTCGTGAGTCAGCAGAGTGAACAGCAATGGACTGAGCACACAGCACTGTGGGGCCCCAGTGCTCAATGTGGTGGTGTTGGAGATGCTGCTCCTGATGCAGACTGAGTAAGGTCACCCAGTCAGGAAGTCCAGGATCCAGTTGGCATGCACTTCAGCATGGGAATGATGGTGGTGGCCTTGAAGTATGTGGGAATGATGGTGCTGCTCAGGGAGATGTTGAAGATGTCAGTGAGAACATCCGCCAGCTGGTCTGCACATCCTCTGCCTTCCGTGGGGTAACTCTGTGTATAGTTTTCCTCACATCAGCTGTAGTAAGACACAGCACCTAGTCAGTGGGAGGAGGGGTGGTCTTCCTTGCTGTCACGTCATTCTGTGCCTCAAATTGAGCGTAGAAGTTGTTCAGCACATCTGGAAGGGAGGCGTCACTGTCACAGGCAGGTGATGTTGTCCTGTAGTTGGTGATGGCCTGGATGCCCTGCCACATGCGTCTCGTGTCTCCACTTGCCTTGAAATGGTTGTGGATTCTCTGAGCGTGTGTGCGCTTTGCCTCTCCGATGACCCGGGACAGTTTGGCCCTCGCTGTTCTTAGGGCCACCTTGTTGCCTGCTCTAAAGGCAGAATCTAGGGATCTCAGCAGCGCATGCACCTTTGCAGTCATCCACGGCTTCTGGTTGGAGCGTGTGGTGATGGTCTTGGAGACAGTGACATCATCAATGCATTTGCTGGTGTAGCTGGTCACTGATGCCGTATATTCCTCCAAGTTAGTGGAGTCACAATTGGTAGCAGCTTTCTTGAACATGTGCCAGTCAGTGTGCTCAAAACAGTACTGAGGAGCAGAGATGGCTCCTGCTGGCCAGGTTCTCACTTGCTTCAGAACCGGTTTGGAGCGTCTGATGAGTGGTCTGTATGCTGGGATTAGCATAACAGAGATGTTGTCTGAATTTAGGGAGCACTGACTTGAGATTTGCATGGTTGAAATCTTCAGCAACAATAAACAGTTCATCAGGGTGTGAATTCTGCAGCTCGCTAATAGCCCCATACAGTTCACAGAGTGCCTCCTTAGCATTAGCACTGGGGGAATGTACACTCTGATTATAAAGACAGTGGTGAATTCCCGTGGTAAATAAAATGGTCTGCATCTAACAGTCACAAACTCCACCAGTGATGAGTAACTAGGAACTTGCACCGAATTCTTGCACCATTCCATGTTGTAGTAAACATACAAGCCACTACCACAAGCTTTACCCCTCATAGCTGCATTTCTGTCGGCATAAAACAAGGCAAGCCTGTCTAGCTGAATTCAGCATCCGGAATTCTGTTGCTGAGCCAGGTCTTTGTGAAACATAGATGAAGCAGTCTCTAAATTCACCCTGCGTAATCTGATGGAGTCTGATGTAATCCAATTTATTGTCCAGGGAGCTGACATTGGAGAGTAGGGTGGACGGGAGGTCCGGCCGGCTAGGGTTTGTTTTTAGCCTACCATGGACTCCTGCCCTCTTGCTGCACTTCCGCTTCCTTGAACACTGCATACGATGTCCCCTCCTCCTGCCACCGGCATGTGGTGATGCTGAGGACTGGAGGCCTGGTCCCCACAGCAAGCTGAGATCACGCAGCATCTCCAGCAGTTCATGCATGTTGGTTGTTGGGTGATTTCTATATTGTAGCAGTGTCCGGTGATGGTAGACATGAAAACCGGTTGCTGTGATGTCCATTTGCCATAAAAAAGGGCTAAGAAATAAAAATAGCACCATTTTTGGATCTGCATGCTATTGCCTTGCTGCCATCTTGGATCTCACATGATGTAGCTCTTGGGTTTTTCTTGCATTAAATGGTCTGACCTTGGACTGAATTTGCTGAGACACTCACTCCTGGTAAGATTAGCAACTGTCTTTAAGGCTCTCCATTTGTAAACAATCCTTATCACTGTGGAATGGTGAATTTCAAATTGTTTGGAGATGGCCTTATAACCCTTCCCAGATTGATGAGCAGCAAAAATGATTGCTTCTCTGAGGTCATGGCTGATGTTCTTTCTTCTTGGCATGATATAGACACACACCTGAGCGCTCCAGAACACCAACCTGCCAAAAGTTCTGCTTTTATAGAGGCAATCACACTTTTTGATGATCAATTAATCTTGTGCATTTCATTAGTAACATCTGGCTGCTAATTATTCTCTTAATAATTGTAGAAATAGGGAGATTGTACTTATTTTCTCCCACCTGGTTTCTGATTGCTGGTACTTTTTTGGAGAAAAAAAGACAATATATTGAAATCTGTTGTGTTTTTTTGTCATCACCTGAGGTTATTTATTTGTGTATAGAAGGTGGTTTGGACCACACAATTGTTATTTAGGCCCTGATAAATAAAATCATAGAATTTAAGGAGGGTGTACTTTCATTTTCCCCAGACCGTACTTGCATAGTTACATATTTTAAGTACAAAAAAGTGAAAAGAAAACCACAATAAAAAAAAAATTACACAAGCTAAACTTTAAAAATCTCCTCCACAGGAGTCCTTCCCTTCGTCCTGTCTGTCACTCGTAAGTACTATCTGATCCAGCAGGGGAAAACATGGAGTGATGCTCAGGCTTACTGCCGAGCCACATACACTGACCTGGCTACCATCAACAGTACCGACGACATGGTCAAACTTCAGGATGAAGCAAAGACACAACAATTCAATTCCAGTGCTTGGATTGGACTGTACACTAACATCAACAGCTGGCACTGGTCCCTCAAAAACGAGCCGCTGGGAAATTTTACACCCTGGTCATACTCAGAGCCTAACAACCTGGTGGGAAATGAAGGATGCATCATCAAGAATGCAGGGAGATGGTCTGATGCACCATGTGACTATATGAGTTTTTTTGTGTGTTTTGATGGTGAGTAACAGCCTGTTATTATATAAACTAATTCTGGAATATGACACTAATAATCTTTATTTATACAGCACTTTTCATTCTGAGTTCAAAATCTCAGTGAGATTTACATATGAAAGTGTGAGGAATGAGAACATGCTACTGTGTTTGTTTGTTTGTTTGTTTATGTATTGATTGATTGATTTGTTTGTTTGTTTATTTGCACATTTAAGGACTTTTTCTGCAGTGTGAATCAACTTAAATAAAAAAAAGCACATGCAGCATTTCTACACCATTCTGTTCAGAATAACGTTGCTGGAGCTGACGCCACTCTGCTTGCATCACTCTCTCTTTCTGGTGTTTGGCCAATACCGAGAAAGAAAACGTACCTAAATAGTCTTGTATAAATCCGCATTACCTGCTCATTCTCTATGACTCCTCCCTGGAGTCGTCAAAAACAGATTAAATTTGAAGTCGATGTTGCTCGTTCTTACTGCAGCTCTCAGTGCACCTCATGGCTGTCAGTGGGAACAGCACTGCTTCTGGGTTTTGTATGTTTGTTTATATGCCCATGTGAATTTTCGTTCATGTATTGTCTCCTCCCCTGTCCTGTCATTGGTTGTGTTCCTCATGTGTCATTATCAACCTGACCTCTTTTCAGTTCTTCTCTTGATTAGTCTGTCTATTTAAGCCCTTGTGTTTCTTTGTCTTGTTGATTGTATCATGCATTTCAGAGCCTTGTTTCTTGTTCTCTAGTTCATGTTCATGCTTTTCTGATCTATGCTTGTGTACCTGGTATAAGATTATGGATTACCCTCGGATGAATATGCCCAGTTGTGTTTTGACCTATGCTACGGACTCTGATAATGATTCCTGGTTTGCCCCAGTGAATAATGAGCACACTGAGTTTAAGCACCCTCTATCATGTGCATTACATTCAGCTACAATGCGGGGGAAAATAATTATTTGGTCACTTTTTGTTATTTAATGTACTATTGTACTATTTAATTCATAAGCATAAACAAACATGTTTAAAAAACAAAACTGATAGTGAGAAAGTATTGACACATATAAATATATCGGCTATATATACATGATTATATATATATATAATATGTGGGTGTGGGTGTGTATATATATATACACACACACACACACACACACTGTGTATATATATATATATATATATATATATATACAGAACATTAAAACCACTGACAGATGAAGTGAATAACGTTGATTATCTCGTTACAGTGCCACCTGTAAAGGTGAGGGATTTATTAGGCAGCAAGTGAACAGTCAGTTCTCGAAGTTGATGTGTTGGAAGCAGGAAAAATGGGCAAGCGTAAGGATCTGAGCGACTTTGACAAGGGCCAGATTGTGATGTTTAGATGACTGGGTCAGAGCATCTCCAGAGCAGCAGGTGTTGTGAGGTGTTCCCGGTGTGCAGGGGTTAGTACCTACCAAAAGTGGTCCAAGGAAGGACAACCGGTGAACCAGTGACTGGGAAATGGGTGCTCAACTCTCACTGATGCACGTGGGGAGCGAAGGCTTGTCTGGTCCGATCTCACAGAAGAGCTACTGTAGCACAAACTGCTGAAAAAGAGGGGAGAGACGAGAGTACATTCTAATTATGTGTTTTTCGATTCTCACAGACAGGAAGACTGGCACTGACAGCTACATTTTAATCTCTGAGGCTAAGACGTGGTATGAAGCTCAGAGCTACTGCAGGCAGCAGCACACAGACCTGGCCAGCGTGAGAAGCGCAACAGAAAACTCAGTTGCAGGGGGAAAGATCTACACTTCTTGGATTGGCCTCACCAGAGACCCCTGGAAATGGTCAGACCAGACCACCAACGTGTCCATCATTAAGTGGTGGGCTGGAAATGCTGATGATTACTTGAACAATAAAAGTTGTGGCTATTTATATGGTGGTCTGGCTGATTTAGCACAGTGCTCAGACATCATGCCTTTCTTCTGTTACTGTGAGTTGAAGTTTACATTAAAAAGCATCATATTTAAGCTAATTAGGTTGATTTTTGAATGTAGTGTTAATTTTGTACATTTATTTCTATGTGCATTTCTGCCTGCAGTGTTCCCAAAACAACAGCAGATCATAAGAGTGAAGGTCAAGTCCAGTCAGGATGTGAATGATCCTGCAATAATGGCGGCCATCTTGGAGAAGGTGGGTTTCATCTTCACTCAGTGTACAGTCGCCTCCTCATTACCGCAGCCAGACCCCGAGTCTTCACCAAACTGTCACACAAACACACTGTACTGTAATTATAATACATCTTATGTAGCATTTTCACAAATCTCACAAGAGATTCTCTACCCTGCATTATTCAGTAACTAAAGTCATGCTCTGTTCTTCAGCTCCAGCAGAAACTGAAGGATCATGGAATGGCTGAGAACATCACTGTGAAATGGAGAAAGCAACCAGATGGAGTGGTGTTTCACAAGGAGAAGGGAAATATTACTACAGTTGGGAATAACAATGGGGAGGCTTGAGACCTCTAAATCTTTAGCATTGTCTTGAATCACATACTTTTTGTAGTGCATTAATCACTTTTAGCTTGAGGACCTTGAGTGTGTGTAATATTTTAGCTTTCTTAAGCAGTACTTTAACAGACCCAGAGTTGCCCACTTTCAGACCAGGCTGGTGTGAGTTTTGGGGGAAAGGGATAGTGCTGGAATGCTTCTTTAGTTAAAGCTAAAAGTAGTTACAGTAGAATGCAAAAACTAGTAACAGCGATATTATCAGGAGAAGAGCCAGTTCACTCGGCAGACTTTTTTGGCAATGTCCTTGTGTAGGTATTTCCAGTCACACAACACCAGGGTTCTCTACCAGAATGAGTAGAACCTTATACACCCAAATCTGCCAACAGTCAGTATATCATCAGTCATTTTATACTGCTGATGTGCTAATATACTGGTGATATCTTGGTTTGGCATGTGGAGAGAAACCCTGACAGAATCTGGGCATGGTATTGGGATATTTTTTTGATGATTTGGGTTGGTGTATTTGGGTGTCTTGAGGAAAAACCTGAAAGGACTGGCAACTCTGATGGACCTTGCTTATTAAAGTTAGTACTTTTTGCATTTGCTGCTATTTAAAATAGGACTGAAGATTTCACCTTCACCTTCAGGTGTCAAATGTTGCTAAGCAATTAAATGGCGGTCAGTTAATCAACCAACAAAGTCATTTGTTGCCGTTCTTTGCTATTATGAAACATGGCTTACAAATAAAGAAAATAGAACAAAGTCTTTCATCTGTGTGTTTTTTTTTCCGAATAATTCATTAACCTCATGATTATTTAATCTGATTGTTAAAGAAGCTGCTACCCGCTGCTACAGGCAGAGAACCATATACACTTAAATGATAAAGAGAGCACAATTTGGCACAACACTCCATTAATGACCTTTTTTGAACACAGTTGTTAGTCATGATCAAGGCTTTCAATAAAATTTGCCAAAAGTTTCAGACAAAGTCACTGATCAGGGTCAAACAGGGTCAAAGTTACATTATTTTCCCCACTGTGACACTCTATCATCTGTAGGCGATTTTGGGTCAGTTGGGATCCACCCAGCAACACACGATTAAAGCCAGACATTACACTTTTTATTTCCATTTCCATTTATGGCATTTGACAGTCGCCCTTATCCAGAGCGACTTACAATTATCTCATTTATACAACTGAGCAGTTGAGGGTTAAGGGCCTTGCTCAAGGGCCCAGCAGTGGCAGCTTGGTGGTGCTGGGATTTGAACTCGCAACCTTCCGATCAGGAGTCCAACATCTTAACCACTGAGCTACCACTTCCCTACTTTTTATATGTATATTAAATCAATGCTCCATGGTGAGGTTCAAACAAAAAAAAAAAACCTGAACCTAAATATAGAGGATTTTGAAGGGAGAATGCTTACAGCAGGTATCTGTAGGGTCATTCCATACTAGAAGAAGGACAGTGTGATGGTCAGGGACCAGAGACGGATCGCTCTGCCTTTTCATACAATCAGTACATAAAATCCCTACTGGGAGAAATCTTCTGAAATTCTTATGGTGACTGGTGTAGCCTTCTGAGAGAGTAGAGTACAGTCAAGGTCACTTACGAATGAACCGCAGCCTGGTTCAAAGGCAGGATCAAGCCATTAGACTGGCACAGGAGATGAGACATGAGGCCTAGTTCACGCTAACACATGGGTAAATATGAAAATGCATCTTACCCATCTTACCTTTCTTTCAACTTTAAAATGATTGTTTTTGACCACACACAATGCATCTGTTTCAATCTGTTCTACAAAGTGGATAAATCTAAAAACAGTTTTTTGCTATGAGTTTAAGTTATTGTGAACGGATTGTCTTGCTGTTTTCTGTAGTAGGTATTTTAGTTTCATGTTTGACTGATTTGAATCATGTACAGGCAGCACTGCCTCCATGGCTTTCAATAAAATGTGCTTTATGTATTTAAACATGAGTATAAAATAACGGAAATTTGTTATGGTCTAGTTAAATAAAATTTCTTGCTTGCCTAGGTTTGAAAAGTGATTAATGTGTCTGATTGGAGGCAGCAGTTTTAATACTTAACCAATAGTGATTAGTTTATGGTTATAAATAACACAATTTGTAGTGTTTGTTTTGTTTCATAGTGGTGCTTCATGTTACCATTTTGACTCAAAAGAATTTAATGCAGGGAGAATAAACACTTCTTTGTCCATTCGTCTTTTGAAATTGTTTTCATTGTCGACTTTTCTTTAAACAAGCTGTATACACACTTCACCAATCAGACCTGAGACAGGGTTAATAAAATAGAAAAATAAATAATTTATATAAATGCATGTGATTGGATAAACTGCAACTGAGGATCTGCTACAGAAGCTGTGCTGGTTCATCCTTCAAAAACTAGAGTTACTGAACTGTGTCCAGTTTTATTTTCATATGTCAGCATTGCTATAGTATGTTTCGAGTACTTGGCTCGGTCCACTGAAATACTTTGCTGGATCTTCATCCGAGGTGTTGATGAACCACCTCTGAGATCACCTACTGTAGCTACCAGCAGGTCTACTTACCTAGGAGCCACAGGGTTGGACAGACTTGCACCATGGGACTGGGGGCAGCTTATTTACCCCATAAACCCAATATATTCATAGAAGAACCTATATTTGAGGAAGGCAGTGAACCCAGTTACAGTCCGCAGTGCAGGATTTCCACTAACAAACAGGGTCACTGCTTGTGTTTCAGATGAACTGCATTTGAAATAAGAAAGCCTCAGGTGAATTAATTTGCCCATAAAGCATCGGAGTACTCAGGGGCCAAGATAATAAAAAATTCATTGAGTCAACCTTGGCATGGAGAGAGAGAGAGAGAGAAAGCAGAACGTAAAGGACATTCTTTTTATAATGTGAGATGTCTCTGCAGAGTTGCATGGATTTTAGAGTGACAGGTGTTACGCTCTGCGCCCTGTTTTTTTTTCCTATTTTAAAGCATTTATTTCTAGAAAGAAGAAAAATAATATGCCAATAGAGTGAGACAATTTAAAGCTTGAAATGAGCAACAGCTTCTAAAAACAACCTGATCATCACTCCATTTGAATAGATCCTGCCCTGCGTCATCTCTCTCTTAGCCTTAGCATCTCAGTCACTGAGTCCCTGAATGGAAAAGCATTATGTAAAATGCTCAGGACACAAATGCCTACTCAAATGCGTCTTTACTGGGATAATCCAGTACATGCAGCCAGAAACCCTGAGCCAAAAAACACCAAACAAAAAACCCTGCCACCTGAAAGTTTAAGTTCTTCATTTTTTTTTAAATATAGTGTCTTGTTTGTGTTTTCACAAAAGAGACTTGTACAAAAAGCTTTAAAACACCCACTTTGATTTCATGCTGCGTTTAAGTGAATGTTTCTGGAATTGTGTCTAAATTGATCTCAGTTAAAAGTACCTGTTTTGAAACTAGCGAGTGAGACACGTCGCTCTGACGTCAGAGCGCCTCCTGGTTGCAAAACAAAGTAGGAGACTATAGTGATTTCTTTAAGAGCAATTCAGAATTTGTTTTCTAAAATGGCATGTTGTGCTGTTGGGTGTCAAAATTGGAAAAGTGTTCACAAAAGTATATATTTTACCGCACACTATTGAAGATGGATTCAGGCTATCAGTGAATTAACTAAGACGTTAACAGGCATAGCTTGCTAGTTATCTAACCTGCCTAATTTAATTTATACATTCATGAATTTTTATGAGATATGTATATACACTATATTGCCAAAAGTTTTGGGACGTCTGCCTTTACATGCACATGAACTTTAATGACATCCCATTCTTAATCCGTAGGATTTAATATGGAGTTGTCCCTTTGCAGCTATAACAGCTTCAACTCTTCTGGGAAGCTTTCCACAAGGTTTAGGGGTGTGTTTATGGGAATTTTTGACAATTCTTCTAGAAGTGCATTTGTGAGGTCAGGCACTGATGTTGGTCGAGAAGGCCTGGCTCAGAGTCTCCGCTCTATTTCATCCCAAAGGTGTTCTATCGGGTTGAGGTCAGGACTCTGTGCAGGCCAGTCAAGTTCCTCCACACCAAACTCGCTCATCCATGTCTTTATGGACGTTGCTTTGTGCACTGGTGCGCAGTCATGTTGGAACAGGAAGGGGACATCCCCAAACTGTTCCCACGAAGTTGGGAGCATGAAATTGTCCAAAATGTCTTGGTATCCTGAAGCATTCAAAGTTCCTTTCACTGGAACTAAGGGGCCAAGCCCAACCCCTGAAAAACAACCCCACACCATAATCCCCCTCCACCAAACTTTACACTCGGCACAATGCAGTCAGGCAAGTACCGTTCTCCTGGCAACCACCAAACCCAGACTCGTCCATCAGATTTCCAGACAGAGAAGCGTGATTCGTCACTCCAGAGAACGCGTCTCCACTGCTCTAGAGTCCAGTGGCCGCGTGCTTTACACCACTGAATCCCACGCTTTGCATTGCACTTGGTGATGTAAGGCCTGGATGCAGCTGCTCGGCCATGAAAATCCATTCCATGAAGCTCTCTACGCAATGTTCTTGAGCTAATCTGAAGGCCACACCAAGTCTGGAGGTCTGTAGCTATTGACTCTGCAGAAAGTTGGCGACTTCTGCGCACTCTGCGCCTCAGCATGCGCTGACCCCGCTCTGTGATTTTATGTGGCCGACCACTTCATGGCTGAGTTGCTGTTGTTCCCAATTGCTTTCACTTTGTTATAATACCACTAACAGCTGACCGTGGAATATTTAGTAGTGAGGAAATTTCACGAATGGATTTATTGCACAGGTGGGAACCTATCACGGTACCAGGCTTGAATTCACTGAGCTCCTGAGAGCGACCCATTCTTTCACAAATGTTTGTAGAAGCAGTCTGCATGCCTAGGTGCTTGATTTTACACACCTGTGGCCATGGAAGTGATTGGAACACCTGAATTCAGTGATTTGGTGGGGTGTCCCAAAACTTTTGGCAATATAGTGTATGTCTGGTCATTGCAGGCCACCGCTTCATTTAGCCACTGACACGAAGCAAAGCCATAAGGATCTTCTAGAGTTGCACCATTTGAAAGTGTTGAAAGCACTCTATGACTTTTAGTGCTAATCCATAATAATACATGGAGAACATTTTGGCTAATATCAATCTGATTCCTAAATATAATTCTTGATAGATTCTTCAGTCAGATATTAACCAAGTAGCATCGGGTTGCGGCTACCAGGGTCTTTTTATTTACAAACACTGAAGGGGTCTATTGACTGGAAATTAAAACATGTCCACACTCAAACCATGCTCAATCATGTAAAAGTAAATAATTTTAAATTATGTTAGAACTTGTTTTTTTTCTCGGCACAGTCCCACACATACAAACTCATAACTTTTTGCAATTTGTATGAAAAGTTACCAAAGTTATGGTTAAGGTCAAAGTTAGCGGGCCGGGTTACTGAACACCAACACCAGTCATCTTTGTGTAAGTACAATTTGCCGGTTATTCTCACTTACTCTTCATACATAAAAGTTTCTTAAATAATGCATAAAAAAATTGTGTAACAAACAAAGCTGACATGTTTAGATTTTATTCAATAGAGAGCCACTTTCTAGTACTGAAAAAACTGCATAGCTCATCAGCATGAAGCAAGATTCATAAGGAATGCTAGATACTTGTGAGTAATGTCCCAACGTGTGACTTTATTTTGCTTGAGAAGCAAATTGGTGCAGGTCACTGTATGTGGTCTAAAGCCAAAACACCAAATACCACAGACAGAAATTCCTGTCTGTGCTCTCAAGTGGAAACTCTTTGGAGTTCTTCATTATAAAAAAAGAGAGATAGAATAGAAAATAAAGATCCAGTGCATTGTCTGGTGCCTAAATTGTAGCCTTTCTGCAGGAACTACTAGACAAGGGAAATCTCCATCGATGCTGAAAGTATATGTAGTAGCTCACTGCATATACGCAAGCAAGGAGGCATTAGCGAGGAGAGGTATTAGCTCGCTGATGGTGAAAAAGCATCTGCACTTCACTTCCAGTGCTTTACCTTTACGATGTGCTTAAGTGAAACTGGAGGATGTTCACAAGATCTTCAATAAGCAGAACATCAGGAAATCAGCTGGACCAGATGTTGATACTTGGCGCCCTTACTACACTGTGCAGATCAGCTAGCTCCTGTATTCACCTGGATTCAAACTCCTGTTTTCAACATTGTTCCCAACCCCAAGAAGGACAAGCAAACAGGATAATGAACCAGTTTCTCAGACATCAGTTGTCATGAAGTCCTCTGACCAGGTGATAGTGACTCAGCTGAAGTCCATTACAGACTCGTTCCTTGAACCTCTATAGATAGCATGAGATTTTCCTCAGTTGAGGATGCAGGGAACTTGTGCCCTCACTACATACTGCAGCACATCGACCCCCCTAACATCAATGTTTGTGGACATTCAATTCAATTCAATTCATTTTTATTTGTATAGCGCTTTTTACAAAGGTCATTGTCTCAAAGCAGCTTTACACAAACAAAAGTAAAGTGAAGTGTGTGTGTGTGCCATCTCTGATGAGCAAGCAGGGCGACGGTGGCAAGGAAAAACTCCCTGAGATGGTGATAGGAAGAAACCTTGAGAGGAACCAGGCTCAACAGAGAACCCATCCTCATATGGGTTTACACTGTAGTGTGCGTGTGTGTGAGCACAATGTGTGTTGGTGTAGTCCATGGAAAACAGCTGAAGCGTTTTCGTGGCAGTGTGAAGCATTGCCGGTGGACAGGTCCAGAGTGAAGGGGGGGAGGTCTGGATCACCAGCAGCTCCACCTACAACACTGTTGTACCTAATCTACTCCACAGCAAACTTATCCAGCTGAACATATCCTCCAAAACCAGTTCAAGAATCACAAATTTTGTGACAGGAAGTGGGCCACCATCTCTTGGTGCCACAGGGCAGCATCCCTCTGCCTGCCAACCCCTGACACTCAAAGGCTCCGCTGTGTCCAAGGTTGAGTCTTTCAGATGCCTGGGGACCACCATCATCAACTCACTGAAATGGGCCAACAACTGAACCACCATCCTTAAGACAGAACAGCAAAGACTGTTCTTCCTGTGCCAACTCAGGAAACTCAATATCTCTCAACCTGTCCTGAAAAGATTCTACTCAGCCATATGAACCATCACAGTCTGGTTCCTCTCTGCCTCTTCCAACTGCAAGACCAGTCTGCAGCAAGTGGTCCACTTGGCTGAGAAGATCATTGGCTATAAAGTCACCAAAATCAAGGACCTGTACTCCTGTATTGCTGCTCACCCCAAACATCCAGGCAAACACCTCTCTGTCAAGCTGCCATCGCAGAGGTGCTACAGGTCCATTAGTCTCAAACCACACACCACCAACACAGCTTTTTCTGGACACTATCCAGTTACTTGACCAAAGCAGGCCATAGCAACTCCCACCCACCTACCACAGAACATTTTTTTTTTGCATATTGCAATTTGCACACACAGTATGTTACACATCATTACACTGTTTCTCGTCTCATGTCCTGCCTCTACAGTGTGATTTGAAACATGCAAGTTACATAAAAGAAAAGTTTTCCATTGTATTTTGCAATTGCAATACAAAGGATGATTTTTGTTCATTATTAAATGTTAAAATCACCCTACACCCTACAGGTGTCGGATAAGCTCCAATATGAACATGCTCCAAATCTGGAAGGTACCAAATCATACAAGGAAAGCAAAAGCGAAAGGAAAAATAACCCACAAACCTTGAAATTCAAATTTATTGAAAGCTATTACAATGCTCCTGAGCCTTATGGTTCATTTGCGTGTTTGTTCACTGGTTTACCTGGGTTTGGCTCAGGGTTTCTGGCTGCATGTACTGGATTATCCCAGTAAAGACGCATTTGAGTAGGCATTTGTGTCCTGAGCATTTTACATAATGCTTTTCCATTCAGGGACTCAGTGACTGAGATGCTAAGGCTAAGAGAGAGATGACGCAGGGCAGGATCTATTCAAATGGAGTGATGATCAGGTTGTTTTTAGAAGCTGCTGCTCATTTCAAGCTTTAAATTGTCTCATTCTATTGGTGTATTATTTTTCTTCTTTCTAGAAATAAATGCTTTAAATTAGAAAAAAAAACCAGGGCGCAGAGCATAACACCTGTCACTCTAAAATCCATGCAACTCTGCAGAGACATCTCACATTATAAAAAGAATGTCCTTTACGTTCTGCTTTCTCTCTCTCTCTCTCTCTCCATGCCAAGGTTGACTCAATGAATTTTTTATTATCTTGGCCCCTGAGTACTCCGATGCTTTATGGGCAAATTAATTCACCTGAGGCTTTCTTATTTCAAATGCAGTTCATCTGAAACACAAGCAGTGACCCTGTTGGTTAGTGGAAATCCTGCACTGCGGACTGTAACTGGGTTCACTGCCTTCCTCAAATATAGGTTCTTCTATGAATATATTGGGTTTATGGGGTAAATAAGCTGCCCCAGTCCCATGGTGCAAGTCTGTCCAACCCTGTGGCTCCTAGGTAAGTAGACCTGCTGGTAGCTACAGTAGGTGATCTCAGAGGTGGTTCATCAACACCTCGGATGCAGATCCAGCAAAGTATTTCAGTGGACCGAGCCAAGTACTCGAAACATACTATAGCAATGCTGACATATGAAAATAAAACTGGACACAGTTCAGTAACTCTAGTTTTTGAAGGATGAACCAGCACAGCTTCTGTAGCAGATCCTCAGTTGCAGTTTATCCAATCACATGCATTTATATAAATTATTTATTTTTCTATTTTATTAACCCTGTCTCAGGTCTGATTGGTGAAGTGTGTATACAGCTTGTTTAAAGAAAAGTCGACAATGAAAACAATTTCAAAAGACGAATGGACAAAGAGGTGTTTATTCTCCCTGCATTAAATTCATTTGAGTCAAAATGGTAACATGAAGCACCACTATGAAACAAAACAAACACTACAAATTGTGTTATTTATAACCATAAACTAATCACTATTGGTTAAGTATTAAAACTGCTGCCTCCAATCAGACACATTAATCACTTTTCAAACCTAGGCAAGCAAGAAATTTTATTTAACTAGACCATAACAAATTTCAGTTATTTTATACTCATGTTTAAATACATAAAGCACATTTTATTGAAAGCCATAGAGGCAGTGCTGCCTGTACATGATTCAAATCAGTCAAACATGAAACTAAAATACCTACTACAGAAAACAGCAAGACAATCCGTTCACAATAACTTAAACTCATAGCAAAAAACTGTTTTTAGATTTATCCACTTTGTAGAACAGATTGAAACAGATGCATTATGTGTGGTCAAAAACAACCATTTTTTGAACATCAGTGGCTCCTCTGTGGAGATCGTCAAGAGCACAATTTCTCGGTGCTCTAAGAAAGCCCAGCAGCGTCTCTACTTCCTGTGAAGCCTGAGGAAAGCCCATCGCCCACCAGTCACCCTCACCATGTTCTACAGAGGGACTATCGAGAGCATCCTGAGCAGCTGCATCACTGCCTGGTTTGGGAATTGCACTGTCTTGGATCACAAGACCCTGCAGCGGATAGTGAGGACAGCTGAGAAGATCGTCTGGGTCTCTCTTCCCTCCATCACAGACATTTATACCACACGCTGCATCCGCAAAGCCACCAGCATTGTGGACGACCCCACACACCCCACACACACCCCTCACACACCCCTCACATAAACTCTTCACCCTCCTGCCATCTGGCAAACGGTACCAAAGCATTCGGGCCTCACGGCCAGACTGTGCAACAGTTTCTTCCCCCAAGCCATCAGACTCCTCAACACTCAGGGACTGGACTGACAACACACACATACACACACAGACACTCAACTGAGCATCACCCCATCCTCTTTGCAATTTTTGCACATACCTGTATTAAATTTTCTTCTGCTATAAATATTTATTATATACTGTATATTTATACTCTCCACCTGGCTGCTACTCCATATGTTTACATTCAGCAACTTATTTTGTCAATCTTTTGCACTACTGTCATAAGATTCACTTTTTTATTAGTACTGTGTGCTAGACGGCGCTGCACTGTAACTCACCGTGCCCACTGTCTTGTTTTGGTAGTTTTGTACTGTCTTGTGCCGTCTGCACATGTTTGCACTGTGCACTTTTTGTAAATATATGTAATGTCTACTGAGATTCTGTGTTTTCCTTTAGGTAGCACCTTGGGTCTTGAGGAACGTTGTTTCGTTTCACTGTGTACTAACTAGCTGTATATGGTTGAAATGACAATAAAGCCACTTGACTTGATTGAGTGAAGATGAAACCCACCTTCTCCAAGATGGCCGCTATTATTGTAGGATCATTCACATCCTGACTGGACTTGACCTTCTCTCTTATGATCTGCTGTTGTTTTGGGAACACTGCAGGTAGAAATGCACATAAAAATAAATGTACAAAATGAACATTACAAAGACCACGAACAAAATCATAAACATATGGGGCGCCAAAATGTGAAAAGTTGAATATTCTTTTCTCCCTGACTTTTTTTAACGTTTGAAGCCATTCTGATGCATTTAAATAGCAACTCACGTCAAATAATAGCTTTAAGTTTTGGTGTAAATAATACACGTAAATGTTAAATAGAAATGTAAATCTTAAATGTAAATGTAGAACTTAAATGTTTTGTTTATATACTAATTGACCCCGCCCACTCAGTGTGTTCATCGTGGAAAAACACAGCGTCAGTAGGTTTGCCAGGTTTACACCATACTGTGCTAGTTTCCAAACAAGGTTGAGGCTGTAAAAAGCTGGGGACATTTTATGACTGATATAAAAACAGTCTGCGGCTGCAAAGATCTTGTTGTAAAGCAAATAACTGGAATTAAATCAAACTAATTTCTACAAACGTGCTATGGCAAATCGAAAATTTAAATGCAGACAGTGCAGACCCATCTACAATGTACAGAACCATTTGTTTTCTACGGAAGTCTAGAAAGGCCATGAGTTAATTTTTTCTTGTGATCCTAAGATAACAAAATTTTTTTCTCGACATCACAACTTACTTTTCTCATGGTGTCGAAACACATGATTAGGTATATAAACTGTATAGCAAGGAAGAGTGTGTCCATTTTCATTTCAATCAGTAAGTGCTGCAGGAGGTAATCGGTGTTGCAGTGGTAGAGCATCTACTTTTTCTTTTCAAAACCTGTGCTCTGGTGACCGAGTGGTGTTTCATTTTATTTTTCACAAATTTCCTCTTGTGGCTTAATAAATACATGTATTTCTTCGAGGTATCTATCTATCTATCTATCTATCTATTTATCTAGCTAGCTAGGAAGAAAAATAATATGCCAATAGAATAAGACAATTTAAAGCTTGAAATGCGCAACAACAACTACAAACAACCTGATCATCACTCCATTTGAATAGATCCTGCCCTGCGTCATTCCTCTCTTAGCCTTAGCATCTCAGTCACTGAGTCCTTGAATGGAAAAGCATTATGTAAAGTTTACTGGGATAATCCAGTACATGCAGCCAGAAACCCTGAGCCAAACCCAGGTAAACCAGTGAACAAACACGCAAATGAACCATAAGGCTCAGGAGCATTGCAATAGCAATTTGAATTTCAAGGTTTGTGTTTTTTTTTTCCCTTCCCTTTTGCTTTCCTTGTATGATTTGGTACCTTCCAGATTTGGAGCATGTTCATATTGGAGCTTATCTGACACCTGTGTAGGGTAATTGTAACATTTAATAATGAAAAAATCATCCTTTTGCAATTGCAAAATATAATGGAAAACATTTCATTTATGTAACTTGCATGTTTCAAATCACACTGTAGAGGCAGGACATGAGACGAGAAACAGTGTAATGATGTGTAACATACTGTGTATGCAAATTGCAATATGCAAAAAAATGTTCTGTGGTAGGTGGGTGGGAGTTGCTATGGGCTGAAGTGGTCAAGTAACTGGATAGTGTCCAGAAAAAGCTGTGTTGGTGGTGTGTGGTTTGAGACTAATGGACCTGTAGCACCTCTGCGATGGCAGCTTGACAAAGAGGTGTTTGCCTGGATGTTTGGGGTGAGCAGCAATACAGAAGTACAGGTCCTTGATTTTGGTGACTTTATAGCCAATGATCTTCTCAGCCAAGTGGACCACTTGCTGCAGACTGGTCTTGCAGTTGGAAGAGGCAGAGAGGATCCAGACTGTGATGGAGGTAGTGAGCACATAATGGCTGAGTAGAATCTTTTCAGGACAGTTTGAGAGATATTGAGTTTCCTGAGTTGGCACAGGAAAAACAGTCTTTGCTGTTCTGTCTTGAGGATGGTAGTTCAGTTGTTGGCCCATTTCAGTGAGTTGATGGTGGTCCCCAGGCATCTGAAAGACTCAACCTTGGACACAGCGGAGCCTTTGAGTGTCAGGGGTTGGCAGGCAGAGGGATGCTGCCCTGTGGCACCAAGAGATGGTGGCCCAATTCATGTCACAAAATTTGTGATTTTTGAACTGTTTTGAAGGATATGTTCAGCTGGATAAGTTTGCTGTGGAGTAGGTCAGGTATAACAGTGTTGAAGGTGAAGCTAATGTCCACAAACATTGATGTTAGGGGGGTCCATGTGCTGCAGTAAGTAGTGAGAGCACAAGTTCCCTGCATCCTTGACTGAGGAAAATCTCAAGCTAAGTATAGAGGTTCAAGGAAGGAGTCTGTAATGGTAAAGGGGAAGAGGTAGCTCAGTGGTTAAGATGTTAGACATCTGCTTGGAAGGTTGAGAGTTCAAATCCCAGCACCACCAAGCTGCCACTGCTGGGCCCCTGAGCAAGGCCCTTAACCCTCAACTGCTCAGTTGTATAAATGAGATAATTGTAAGTCTCTCTGGATAAGGGCGTCTGCCAAATGCCATAAATGTAATGGACTTCAGCTGAGTCACTATCACCTAGTCAAAGTACTTCACGACAACTCCAGTTTCACTTAAGCACATCAGAAAGGTAAAGCACTGGAAGTGAAGTGCAGATGCTTTTTCGCCATCTGCGAGCTAATACACCGCCTCACTAATTCCTCCTTGCTTGCATATATGCAGTGAGCTACTACATATTCTTTCAGCATCGATGGAGATTTCCCTTGTTTAGTAGTTCCTGCAGAAAGGCTACAATTTAGGCACCAGACAATGCACTGGATCTTTATTTTCACCCTTGACCTAACTAAGGATACTGGCAGGTGGCTCTGAGCCCAGAGGCGAAGCTGAAGACAGCGTTGTCCACCGCCAACTGCCACTGGCAGTTCCAGGTCCTCCCCTTCGGCCTGCACAGAGCCCCAGCCACTTTCCTGTGATTGATGGACTTCGTCCTGCGGTTACAACGCCAGTACACCATCGTGTACATCGGCGATGTAGTCATCCACTCCTCCACCTGGTCCGACCACCTCAGGGAGGTCCTGGGGGAGCTCTGGAAGTCTGGGCGGACCGCCAACCCCAAAAAATGCCATCTGGGACTCATCGAGGCCCAGTACCTAGGAATTGCTTTGGCTGGGGGCTTCTGAAGCCTCAGGAGAAGAAGGTGGAAGTAGTGAGAGGATACCCAAGGCCAACCACCAAAAAGCAGGTACGTGCCTTCTTGGGGTTGGCTGGATATTACCTCCGCTTTATGCCAAACTTCTCCTCGATTGCCTCTCCCCTCTCTGATCTCAGCAGGAAGCCAGCCGGACCGGGTGCACTGGAGGCAGAGCAAGCCTGTGAGGAGGTAAAACAGGCACTGACAAGCTCCCCCATCCTCAGGAACCCCGACTTCATCCTCCCTTTCAATGTGCAAACAGACACGTCAGAAACAGGACTAGGGGTGGTCCTCTCACAGGTCTTCGATGGGGAGGAGCACCCGGTCCTACACACGAGCCAGAAGCTGACCCCCCGTGGAGAGGAAGTACGCCGCAGTGGAGAGGGAAGCCCTGGCCATCAAATGGGCCATAGACGAACTAACGAACTACCTGGTGGGTCAGCCCTTCAACCCTGATCACGGACCATGCTCCGCTCCAGTGGAAGGCCAAGGCCAAAGTCACGAACATCAGGTTGACATGGTGATTCTTCTCCCTTCAGGACTACGATTTCACCATGCAACACCGAGCAGGGGCTCAGCACGGTAATGCAGATGGGTTCTCTCGGCGCTTCTCACTCTGGGCTGGCAGCCAGCGCACCGAAGAAACATAGTGCTCCACACACGACTGCCGGCAGGGTCCTGAATGAACAGCGCTGGTTCAGGACCCCCTTTGTTTTGGACAGCCAGAGTGCTCGTGGCTGTGAGGCGGAGCGACCTAATACGGCATGGCTGGCAGCCAATCATCACTGCGGTGCCAATTCACCCTCCCGGAGATGACGGAGGGATATAAAAGGAGTCAGTGGCTGCTCTCGAGGACAGGTGACTTAACTAACGTGCTCTCTCTCTCCCCCTCCAGACGGAGATGTAAGCAGGGAAGACTGACTGCCGCCTGTGCACGCCGACCCCCGAACTGCCTGAGAGCGTCCGCTGTGCTGTCCTCATCCCACAGTCTCGTCGCTGCTGCCTGCTCGCTGTGCTCAACCCCGGGACGACATTCACCTCACTGCCATTTCCAAACCATGCACACCTTCACCTCCACACTCTACCTGCACCATCTTATTCAATAAAGAGAATTTTCTGCACACTCCCGTCTCTGGGTGTCTGTGTTGAGCCCAACCGTGGTCCCGTGGTGTCACAACAGTTACAGGTGTAAAGGCTGAAAGGATAAAAGCTTATAATATGTAAAGTGTAAAACGTTAAAAACGTTGAAACATTTTTAAAGGTTAAAGAGTTAAAATCTTGCTATGAGATTCCAGGTTGTTGACATGCTAACCCAGCTGATTGCTAGTGTGTTACTAGGTGGTGGCTATGCTATTCCAGCTGGTTGCTAGGAGGTTGCTATGATATTCCAATTGGTTGCTAGGGTGTTACTTGGTGGTTGCTGTGCTAACCAGTTGGTTGCTAGGGTGTTGCTAGGTGGCTGTTATGGGGTACCAGGTGGTTAGTATGTTGTTTCTAGTAAGTTTCTACGTGATCCCAAGTGGTTGCTCAAATGGTTGCTAGGGTGTTAGTAGGTAGGTGGAGCAATGCTGCTTTAATAATCTTCAGTTTATCGGAATTAAGAAAGGCTGAAAAAGCAGGAGCAGCGAAACATTTTCCATGTATTCCTACGGGAAAAAAACCACGCCCCCGCTTCCACATGGTTATACTTTAAACTTAGTTAATGGGTAACGTGCAGTTTAAGACAGAAAGAGAGAGAAATAAATAGATAGGGTGCCAATACTCGTAAAGTTTATTAGATAGATGTCTGCTCCGTGTGGAGTGTGAGGTTCATGTCTGCTCTGTGTGGAGTGTGAGAGGTTCATGTCTGCTCTGTGTGGAGTGGGAGAGGTTCATGTCTGCTCCGTGTGGACTGTGAGAGGTTCCTGTCTGCTCTGTGTGGAGTGGGAGAGGTTCCTGTCTGCTCTGTGTGGAGTCTGAGCTCTGGAAGATGTTCATGTCTGCACTGTGTGGAGTGTGAGATGTTCCTGTCTGCTCTGTGTGGAGTGTGAGCTCTGGGAGATGTTCCTGTCTGCTCTGTGTGGAGTGTGAGATGTTCATGTCTGCTCTATGTGGACTGTGAGATGTTCCTGTCTGCACTGTGTGGAGTGTGAGCTCTGGGAGATGTTCATGTCTGCTCTGTCTGCACTGTGTGGAGTGTGACCTCTAGGAGATGTTCCTGTCTGCTCTGTGTGGACTGTGAGATGTTCCTGTCTGCACTGTGTGGAGTGTGAGCTCTAGGAGATGTTCATGTCTGCTCTGTGTGGAGTGTGAGCTCTAGGAGATGATCCTGTCTGCTCTGTGTGGACTGTGAGCTCTGGGAGATGTTCCTGTCTGCTCTGTGTGGACTGTGAGATGTTCCTGTCTGCTCTGTGTGGAGTGTGAGCTCTGGGAGATGTTCCTGTCTGCTCTGTGTGGACTGTGAGATGTTCCTGTCTGCACTGTGTGGAGTGTGAGCTCTAGGAGATGTTCATGTCTGCTCTGTGTGGAGTGTGAGCTCTAGGAGATGATCCTGTCTGCTCTGTGTGGACTGTGAGCTCTGGGAGATGTTCCTGTCTGCTCTGTGTGGACTGTGAGATGTTCCTGTCTGCTCTGTGTGGAGTGTGAGCTCTGGGAGATGTTCCTGTCTGCTATGTGTGGACTGTGAGATGTTCATGTCTGCTCTGTGTGGAGTGTGAGCTCTAGGAGATGTTCCTGTCTGCTCTGTGTGGACTGTGAGCTCTGGGAGATGTTCCTGTCTGCTCTGTGTGGACTGTGAGATGTTCATGTCTGCTCTGTGTGGAGTGTGAGCTCTAGGAGATGTTCCTGTCTGCTCTGTGTGGAGTGTGAGCTCTAGGAGATGTTCCTGTCTGCTCTGTGTGGAGTGTGAGTTCTAGGAGATGTTCCTGTCTGCTCTGTGTGGACTGTGAGCTCTGGGAGATGTTCCTGTCTGCTCTGTGTGGAGTGTGAGCTCTAGGAGATGTTCATGTCTGCTCTGTGTGGAGTGTGAGCTCTGGGAGATGTTCCTGTCTGCTCTGTGTGGAGTGTGAGCTCTGGGAGATGTTCCTGTCTGCTCTGTGTGGAGTGTGAGCTCTGGGAGATGTTCCTGTCTGCTCTGTGTGGAGTGTGAGCTCTAGGAGATGTTCCTGTCTGCTCTGTGTGGAGTGTGAGCTCTGGGAGATGTTCCTGTCTGCTCTGTGTGGAGTGTGAGCTCTAGGAGATGTTCCTGTCTGCTCTGTGTGGAGTGTGAGATGTTCCTGTCTGCTCTGTGTGGAGTGTGAGCTCTAGGAGATGTTCCTGTCTGCTCTGTGTGGAGTGTGAGATGTTCCTGTCTGCTCTGTGTGGACTGTGAGCTCTGGGAGATGTTCCTGTCTGCTCTGTGTGGAGTGTGAGCTCTAGGAGATGTTCCTGTCTGCTCTGTGTGGAGTGTGAGCTCTAGGAGCGGGCTGCCAGGTGGCAGTGTGGCCTAACGCATGGAGCCTGAGGGCGGCTGAAGGAGGAGGCGTTCCCGCGGAAGAAGGAGGAACCGAGCGGCCCGGAGCTACAGCTAAAATGATGCGCTCGCTCTTCCGGGAGAGTTTCTCCAAAGCCGCTTTTCACAGAAGAATGTTTCATTACCTGACGGAGGAGAGAGGCCGCCCGAACTCACCTGACTACCGCATTTATTTTAGTAAGTTACCTCAGATTAGCCATTAGCCGCGTACACACAGCTAAAGCTAACTATGCTAGCTCATTTAATTTATTCTGCAGGTTTACACTCGAGCTGTAGGTTGGGGTTACACACAATAAAGTCGAAATAAACACATTCCCACTTGTCTCTTAATATTTAAAAGAATAAATAAATAAAATTTAAAGTGTATAGATTATTTTTAATCGATGTGCACAATGCTTTAGTGACCGCAGCGCGCTAGCTGCTTCAGGGTCCACTGTCGCGCATGCGCATTAGCGTGTTTCACCTCACGCAGCAGGCTAATGTTATCATACATCATAGTAGCGCTACTGCTAAAATAAAGCAAATTGTTTAAAAAAAAATCAATCATTTGAAAAAAAAAAATCATTTGACTTTATGCTGTGACTAAATCAAGTGAAGCTGCTTTGTATGTAGCTGAGAAGCATTCCTCCATCCTGAAACTGTCACATTTTAAAGATTTCAGGATTTAATATTCATTATTTAACTCCTAACCTCATGAACAAGTTAAGCATTATGATAAATAGGTGTGTTAAAGGAAGCTAAAGAGTTAGCAAGGGTTCGATCAGGACCTGTCGATATGTATGCAGGTATTTTTGAAAAAGTAGCTTTTTTTAAAAAAAGTTTGAAAACGCACATAAACACACCAGTCCAGTGATAGTACGTCTAAAAACGTACGTCAGAAACAACCAACACGGCCGAAAGCTCCACCTGAGGATCATTTATATGTGTGGAATGAAGATCAGGTGGAACTACTGCTTAAAGGGAAAATTCACCCAAAAATGAAAACTCTGTCATCAGTTACTCCTCCTCACATCGTTCCAAACCCATGAGACTTTCGTTCATCTTCGGAACATGAATAAAGATATTTTTAATGAAACCTGGGAGATTTCTGTCCCTCCATTGACAGTCCAGCAACCAGATCTTTCAAAATACAAAAAGTTCATAAAGGCGTCGTAAAAGTAATCCATGACACTCCAGGGGTTTAATCCCAATTTTATGAAGTGATACGGATGCTTTGTGTGCGCAAAAAAACCTATAATTAATCTTTATTCACAAAATATCTTCTCTTTTTTGTGAATAGATCTCCGAGGTGCGCTCACGAGAGAACCACGGCGTCTGTGTGTTGTGTTGACGCACAACCGGACGTTCTCGCGATACAACCGGACCTGGAGATGCTGCACTGTTTACAGCAGAGGGAGAGGGACGCTGTATGCAAGCTTCGTTCATTACGTTCTAAGTCGATTTTGGGGTTTTTAGGTCTTGGTTTATTTTTCGAAACGGTGCAGCACCTCCGGGTTCGGCTGTATCGCAAGAACATCCGCTCTCACGTCAACGCAACACCCATACGCCGTGGTTCTCTCGTGAACACGCCTCGGAGATCTATGCGGAAGTGAAGATATTTTGTGAATAAAGATTAATTTTAGTTTTTTTGCACACACAAAGCATCCGTATCACTTCATAAAACTGGAGTTAAACCCCTGGAGTGACATGGATTACTTTTACGATCCCTTTATGAACTTTTTGTAGTTTGAAAGTTTTGGTTGCATGGACTGTCAATGGAGGAACAGAAATATCTTCATTTGTGTTCCGAAGATGAACGAAAGTCTTATGGGTTTGGAACGACATGAGGAGGAGTAACTGATGACAGAGTTTTCATTTTTGGGAGAACTTTCCCTTTAAGGTTCCACTTGAATAAAAAACGTTCTCCCAGGTTCTCAGTGTGTTTTGTAGGAACGGAGCGCCGAATTCAGGAGCAGTTCAGCCCTGATTATATTCTGTCTCCTCAGGATAATGTAATAATAAAACAAATGGAAATTAATCTGCAAATATGTTACACGTTAAAATAAGAAATTACAGAGCGCAACCTGGCAACCTGATCAGCAGCTGTTAGGCATGTGAAGGTTTACACCGTGAAGTGAATGTTTAAAA
The DNA here is from genome assembly GCF_027358585.1 of Pangasianodon hypophthalmus. Classification (NCBI taxonomy): domain Eukaryota; kingdom Metazoa; phylum Chordata; class Actinopteri; order Siluriformes; family Pangasiidae; genus Pangasianodon; species Pangasianodon hypophthalmus. Next base: position 1,215,825 of record NC_069712.1, on the reverse strand, counting down.
AACTTGTGCTTTTCTGCTTAATATGGAAACAGTGAAAAGGGTAAAATTTCTCCACCTTGGAGGAGATTTTTTTGAAAAACTTTTTTTTGTTTGTTTATGTGGACAGGAGGCAAAAATGCAGAGGGAAAAATTGTTTTCAAAAATATCCATATACATGTCAGTCCTGCTCCTTTCTGTACATTATATATTGAGTATCCTGCTTTTACACATCCTTCCTAAATGCACACACTGTGGAGTGACTGGTGTCTCGAATACACTCATATGCTTTATTATTATTTTTTTAATATTTCATCCCTGTTACTCGACAGAAACCTCACATGGGAAATACATTTCTCCGTTCCACGACATCCCCCTCTACGCACCTGAGCAACAGGTTGGTTACAGTGGTGTAAAAAGCACTATTACACCTGATCACCAAAATGTCAAATGACTGAAATGTGTATCTTTTATACCACAGTGCTGCTGAATCCTGAATTCTGATCGTGTGATAGAAGGTGTTGATTAATTTTCTATAACAGCAGCTCTGACAGTAGTGTAGCTGCAAGTCACAGGTTTATATTAATGCCCTCATTCTAATTTCATTTAAAAAGATGTTGTTTAACAAAAAAATGGATAACTTCATAACTTGGTTAAGTTTTCTGTACCATATTGAGCATGTATGGAAGGAGTCTCCAGTGTCAGCGCTTTGTAACAGTCAGAGGTAAAGCTGTAACTTTAAGTTTTCCGACATCTTCAGGACAGAGGAGTTTACGCTTCTTTGCGGTTTCTCAGTAACATGCGTAACAAGCTGCGTTTTTTTGTCTTATTAACTTCAAGAGAGAGAATAAAGCGACGCTGGTGAGGGAACGAGTGTTTATAGCTGCTAAAATACAGTTCGCTCCGAAGGTATTGGAACAGCAAGGCCAGTTCTTTTGTTTTTGCTCTACACTGAAGACATTTGAGTTTGAGATTAAAAGATGAATATGAGACAATAGATCAGAATTTCGGCTTTCATTTCCCGACATTTACATCTAGACGCGTTAAACAACTCAGAACACGGCACCTTTGGTGGCAGATCACTCAATTTCTAGGTGAGCAAAAGTATTGGAACAGAGAGTCTTAAAGTAACTAACACTTAATATTTGGTTGCGTATCTCTTGCTTGCAATAACTGCATCAAGCCGGTGACACACTGACATCACCAAACTGCTGCGTTCTTCTTTTGTGATGCTTTTCCAGGCTTGTAGCAGCAGCTTCTTTCAGTTGTTGTTAGTTTTAGAGGGTTTCTCCCTTCAGTCTCCTCTTCAGGAGGTGAAATGCTGCTCAGTTGGGTTAAGGTCTGGTGATGGACTTGTCCAGTCTAAAACCTTCCACTTTTCCCCTGATGAAGTGCTTTGTTGTGTTGCAGGGTGTTTTGGGTCGTTGTCTTGCTGCATGATGAAGTTCCTCCCAATTAGATTGGATGCATTTCTCTGTAAATTGGCAGACAGAATGTTTCTGTAGGTTTCTGACTTCATTCTGCTGCTACCATCATGAGCTCCATCATCAGTAAAGATTAGTGAGTCTGTTCCAGAAGCAGCCATGCAAGCCCAAGCCATGACACTACCTCCACCATGCTTCACCCATGAGCTTGTATGTTCTGGATCATGAGCAGATCCTTTCTTTCTCCACACTTTGGCCTTTCCATCACTTTGGTAGAGGTTCATCTTGGTTCCAGAACTTTTGTAGCTCATCTCTGTATTTCTCTGTGAATTCCAATCAGACCTTCTGACTCTTACTGCTGATGAGAGGTTTGCATCTTGTGGTGTGGCCTCTAAATTTCTGCTCTCGAAGTATTTATCAAGCGGTGGATTGTGATACCTTCACCGCTGCCCTGTGGAGATTGTTGGTGATGTCACTGACTGTTGTTTTTGGCTTTTTCTTCACAGCTCTCACAATGTTTCTGTCATCAACTGCTGTTGTTTTCCTTGGCTGACCTGTTCCATGTCTGGTTGTTAGGACACCACTGGTTTCTTTCTTTTTCAGGATGTTCCAAATTGTTGTACTGGCTTTTCCCAGTGCTTGTGCAAGAAACACCTGTCAGTCACATGTTCCAGTATTTTTGATCACTTGAAAAATGCAAACAAAAGGTTCCATGTTCTGAGTTGTTTAACGCGTCTAGATGTAAATATCAGGAAATGAAAGCTGAAATTCTGATCTATCGTCTCATGTTCATCTTTTAATCTCAAACCCAAATGTCTTCAGTGTAGAGCAAAAACTAAAAAATTGGCCTTGCTGTTCCAATACTTTCGGAGGGGACTGAAAGTGAGAACAGGAACTAACTTGTTTCCACAATGTTAAATGTAGCTATAAATGTATGACAGCTCTTTTTTTAAATTATATGATATTAAAGAATTAAAACACTTGGGGATGTGTCGTTATAGGAAAACAATAAACTTCGGCATGGTTACAGTAATATGTGATTCCTGACGTCGTGGAAAATGGAATATTGTATGTTTTTATGCCTGTAGTTCTTGAAATCTAAAGGATTTGTTTTCATATTCCAGGAGAATGACGTCCCAGCGAAGAAACAGAAATGCTCTGACAGTGAGGTGATTATTCTCTTCTAGACCGTTTCTGAAACTCTGCTTAGAATAAGAAAAGAAGTTCACGATGTTAACCTGGTGGTTATAAACTTCCATAACTTGTTATCTAAAATTAACCTTGTAGTTTCAGCGCAAAATTAAAGAAGACGTCTTACATGTTCAGCATGTTAACAATGACATCATACAGTATTTTTGTGTAATATTATTGGCTGCTAATTACAGAAATTCTGCTGATGCTAAAAATGTTTAATTCTTTTGTTAACCGTGTTTCAGATTCTCTTCAACATGGTCGTGGAGGTTCCTCGCTGGTCGAATGCCAAGATGGAGGTGCGTGTGGTTCGACTTCAGATCAGAAATCACTGTTTGAAATGTAAATGTAAATGTCAGCTATGTAAATTATGTGCCTCCTCATCTGTAACATAAAGATAATTCTCGTCTAAAATCACACTGCTGTAGTGATTCTGTAGAGTAGATACTTCATGAGTTTGCGCTTTTAAACGCTTGATGGTTGCAGATAGCCACAAAGGAAGCGCTAAACCCCATTAAACAGGACGTGAAGAAAGGCAAACTGCGATATGTGGCCAACGTTTTCCCACATAAAGGCTACATCTGGAACTACGGCGCTCTGCCGCAGGTGTGTTTACGTCTTACATCACTGCAGTACAGTCTCACAGATTTATTCTTAAAAAGCTCATACCGGTATTATTTTTATTTTCTGTTGAAACAGACCTGGGAGGATCCCAATCACACAGATAAAGACACCAACTGCTGTGGAGACAACGACCCCATAGACGTGTGCGACATCGGCACCAGGGTGAGATACACAGTACAGCGCAAAAGTCTTAGGCATGTGCAAAGAAACGCTGTAGAGTAAAGACGCCTTCAAAAATAATGAAATTAAATGTTTCTACATTAAATAAATCCTATAAAGAGCAGTAAACAGTAATAAATGAAACAAAGTCAGTATTTAATGTGACGATCCTTCGCTTTAAATAAATAAAGCAGTATCTGAGGTGCAGTGTGTGCAGTTTTATAAGGAAATGAGCTGGAAGTGTTACTGAGCATCTTGCAGAAGCAGCCACAGTTCTTCTGGAGACTTTGACTGTCGACTCGCTTCTTATTTCTGCAGCGAAACCCAGCAGCCTTCATTATGTTTTTATCTGAAAAGTGTCTCTTATGGAATCTGCTGCTTTCTTTACTGACATACAAACATTTTTCTGTAACATTTCATTTTGTGCTGGAAAACTAATGTTTGGAATCTAAAATGTTTTTGTACTGAATCAATAATGTAGAAGCCAGAAAAAAAGTTTGTACTTCTTTATTTTAGAAGCTTAACTGAGGTATTATTATTATTATTGTTATTATTATCATTATTATTATTATTATTATTATTATTAGCATTAGCATATAGTATTGCTTAGGCTTGTGTGCTATTGAGTTTTCTCCGCCTACGAATTACTGTTTTTAAACGATTTAATCGTCCAATCCCGAAGGAGCCTTTTTGTGACCATTTTCAGACAAAGTTTTTCGGTGGCATCCCTGATAAAAACTGACTTTAGCTATATACTTGTCTAATGTTAGCTAAGTTAAACGTTCACTGGTAGATATTATTTCATATTTACTCAAAACGTTACGATGACAGAAAGCGGAGGAACCCCCATGTCGAGAGCATGTGAGCTTGGGGTGAAGGAGGCGGGGCTTCCAGGTGGTGTCAGGTGTCAAAACACCTGCACAAATCAATCCAGATTCACATGTCGATTGGCTCATCTCCTGTTTTATTGAGGACAAAAAAAGGCAGTCTAGAGATGATTAAATCGTTATATCACAAGCGTAGTGTCACTATTTAAACTCTGTCCAGAAAAGAAGAGAAATAAATGCAGCTGCTTCAGTTCTCCCTCTCAGTTAATCGTAGATAGTTAGCTATGTTCTACAGTTAGATAGCTGGCTTTGCTCTGGATGAGTTTCTCTTACGTTAGATTTCTTTTGGGAAAATTCTCATATTTTAGCTAGCTATCTTTGTATTGGGACGTTTTCTACAGTAAGCAAGCTTGCTTTGTGTCACGACGTTATCGGACGCTATGTAGCTAGCTTGTTTTCAGGCGTATACTGATAGTAGTTAGCTTTGCTTTAGGACATTTTCCAGCATTAGCAAGCTAGCTTTGGGGATTTTCTCTTACGCTAGCTTTCTTTTGTTTGGGAATATTCTCTGACATTAGCTAGCTCGGCTTGTTTGGGGATAAATATTTACACCTTGCTGGCTAGTAAATATTTTTGTGCGTTGATGGTGACTTCATACTAATTTGAAATAAATTCTTACATTTCAAAATAAATCTGAGAAGATTTCTTAGCAAAATTTAAAAGATGTAAATGATTTATTCTAGATTTTAGTGAAATGTTTTTAAATAAATATCTAATCTTGAAAGTAGTGTGTTAGCTAGAGGTCTGTGAAAGTTGTGTATTAATTAATTGTGTGTGTATGTGTATGTGTGTGTGTGTGTGTGTGTATGTGTGTGTGTGTGTGTGTGTGTGTGTGTGTGTGTGTGTGTGTGTGTGTGTGTGTGTGTTGCAGGTGTGCTCCTCTGGCCAGGTGATCCAGGTGAAGGTGCTCGGGATTCTGGCGCTGATTGATGAAGGAGAGACGGACTGGAAAGTCATCGCCATCAACGCTGACGATCCTGATGCTAATAAACTTCACAGTCAGTTAAATCTCGCCTGGTGTGATAATCTCACTGAGCACAGGGCGGGATTATTTGATTCACTGCTTTATTTTCAGGTATTGAGGACGTTCGTGTGAACAGACCCGGTCATCTGGAGGCTACGGTGGATTGGTTTAGAAAATATAAAATACCTGACGGGAAACCGGAGAACCAGTTCGCCTTTAATGCACAATTCAAGGACAAGGTGAATTAACATTTACATACGCACGTTAAATACGTAAATAATAACATAACAGAACACCCACAAAGTGTTTTATTCCTCTTACACCACAGCAATTTACAATTATAGGTATTAAACCACAACACGTCATACTTTTATCCGTTTATAGTTACTTTTAATGTTAGTTCCTGTTGTCACTTATGTTATAGCAGCTATAAACACTCGTTCCCTCACCAGCCTCTTTATTCTCTCTCAAAGTTAATAGGACAAAAAAAATCGCAGCTTGTTCCATCATGTTAGTGAGAAACCGCAAAGCAGCGTAAACTCCTCTGTCCTGAAGACGTCGGGAAACTTACAGTTCCAGCTTCACCTCTGACTGTTACAAAGCGCTGACACTGGAGACTCCTTCCATCAATGTTACATAAATTTACAGAAAACTTCACCGTATCAACGATTAAACATGTTTTTTAATCGGTTTATTATCAGCGTAGCGTGCGCTGTACACGTCCCTGTGAACGAGCTGTTGCTATAGAAACGATAACGTATCAGAACGAGAGCATTAATATAAACCTGCGCTACTGTCAGCGCTGCTGTTATAGAAAACTAATCAACACCTTCTGACCAATCAGAATCCATTCAATTTAATCCAATTTTATTTGTATAGCGCATTTAACAATTGTCATTGTCACAAAGCAGCTTTACAGAAATATATAAATTCAGGATATAAATTTTAAGTTTATTAATTATCTGTAATGAGCGACGGTGGCAGGGAAAAGTCCAGAATCCAGAATTTTAAAAGCTCTGTGGCATAAAAATGTCTACGATACAGCTTTCCATTATACAGAACCCACTCTCTAGCATCTTAGTATTAGTGTGTGTGTGTATGTGTGTGTGTGTGTGTGTGTGTGTGTGTGTGTGTGTGTGTGTGTGTGTGTGTGGTACTTATATTAAAATGTGCATATACTGTATGATAAATAGAGAGTAAATGTTAATAAAATACACTCTACAATTAACACTTGAAAATTTTTCAGAGTAATTTAATGTAAGTTTTCAAACAGTTAAGTCTGAAACTGATGTTTTATTATGGAATCTTTTTAAGGAGTAATTATGGAGTTTTATAATGGAAGCTTAGTTTGATAATTTTCCATAATTTTATAAACATTAGTTCATATAAAATCTCAAAAGCACTACAGAGAAACATTTAACCAAAAGCAGTGAAGCAGATTTTTATTTAAAAAATAATAACAGATTTTAACACTTCATGTTTATGTTGCTCCAAAGCTGTTAATTTATCAGTTATTAATTTAGGAAAATATTAAAACACTTCTCTCTCTCTCTCAAACTAATTTAAAAAAAATTCAACTGAACTAGAGTGTTAATTTTTTTGTTCATTTTATGGTATATTTAATAGCAAGAATATTTAAAACCTCATTAATGTCTAAATAAATAAAATATTGTTGCATGTCATGATGCATCATGATGTGCAGATTAAACAAATCTGATAAAATGTATTTAAAAATATACAAAATATACAAAATATTGAAATGAAATTTTTTAAATTTGTGCAGTTTTGAATGATTTATAAATAAATAAATAAATGTAATTCAGTAATGTATATAGTGTACAGTAGTTCGAACTTGTATTAAAGTGTGCATATGTGAGAGGGAGAGAGGGAGAGAGAGAGAGAGAGATTAGGAAATGTTAATAAAATAAATAATGGTTAAATGGTTAATTATTGTGTGTGTGTGTGTGTGTGTGTGTGTGTTCCAGGACTTCGCTGTAGAGGTGATTAAATCCACACACAGCTGCTGGAAAGCTCTGGTGCAGAAACAGACGAAATGTGGAGAGATCGTGTGGTGAGTCTCGTCCTCGCAGCAGCAGTGGATTAGTAATGAGATGAAAGGATCGTGTGTTGTTGTGTAATTGTTTACTGTGTGTTTATTCAGTCAGAACTCGTCGGTGTGTGACAGCCCGTTCCAGTGCAGTGACGCCGACGCCGCCGCAGTCGTCCGAGCTGTGAGTAGTTATATGTTCTGTGTTTGTGTAGAGGTTATAGCGAGCGTGTGCTGCTGATTGGTCGGCTGCTGTAACTCTCATTATGACGTCATCAGTGTGAATGGAAAATCTCCAGCATTCATTCCATCCAGGGGGAGAAAGTTTCACACGTCAATCTCAAACTGTATTTAAACTGTATGACGATAATATTTTTTAAAAAAATCATGAATGGAAATGGTGTTGAAGAAGAATATAGACGTTATATAGAATATAGACACTGCTCTCTGAGTTGTATTTATTTATTTTATTTTGAAACACAACTCTGAACTAATTTATATATACACATACAGTCTGCTCCGAAAGTATTGGAACAGCAAGGCGAGTTCTTTTGTTTTTGCTCTACACTGAATACATGTGGGTTTGAGATCAGAAGATGAGTATGAGATGATGGATCAGAATTTCAGTTTTTATTTCCTGATATTTACATCTAGACGTGTTCAACAACTTAGAATTAAATAACTTAGAACATTTCATTTGAAACCAAACATTTTTTAGGTGATCAAAAATACTGGAACAGGTAGATCACGAGTTCGAATGTCGACGATGCTACAGCCATCGAAATTGGGCGTGCTCTCAGCGAGGGAGGGAGGGGCACACACTCTCTCTCTCTCTCTCTCTCTCTCTCTCTCCCACCTGTCAATCACAGGGACACTAGCCAATCATGGGTGTCTGTGAGCTCATGCATGCGGAAGTGGGCGAATAGCGCTTTCCTCCGAGTGTGTTACTTCTCCCCTGATGTTGCGTGAGCACCAGTTCGAAAAGATGTGGTCTCTTGGTCTCATGCGACTCGGAGGAAGCATGAGAGAGCCTTCAACAGCTGAAAGAAGCTGTGCTACAAGCCTGGAAAAGCATCACAGAAGAAGATTTGCAGCCAAATATTAAGAGTTATTTACTTTAAGACTATCTGTTCCAATACTTTTGCTCACCTAAAGATTGAGTGGTCTGCTACCAAAGGTGCCGTGTTCCGAGTTGTTTAACACGTCTAGATGTAAATATCAGGAAATTAAATAGATGCACATTATATTATATTATATTATATTATATTATATTATAATTGTGAAGTGTGAGGGATTGTGTTGTGATTGCAGGCTCCAGAGTATGGAGAAGCTTTACCATTTCCTGCAAAAGGTAAATTCTTTCTTTCTTTATTTTCTTTGTAATAAATTCATTAGGTAATTATTTCATATATATAGATATTTATTTATTTATTGTGTCTTTTCTTCCATGAAAGTGTGTAAATAATTGTAAATGTTACTCACACAGTGGATAAATGGCATTTCCTGTCCCAGTGATCCTGAACGGTTCGAGCTCCGTCCCAGATCTCACTCAGAACACTGACACATGAATTTATTTATAGAGTGGAAATGTGTTCCTGTTTCCCAGAAGAGACACAAATCAGCTTCACTTCATTCGTGATTTAGTATTATTTCATCACCTAAATTATAAATTCACTCTGCATCACTTCAGCGATTAATGATTCATTTTTTTACTAGATTAGCAAACTGAATTTTGTGCCAAAACATTTGGTTTATATTTTGAAAAAAAAAAAAAGATTATTTGTAAAATTGTATTTGGTGTAAAAATATAATTTAAAAATGGCATTTACTGACACGAGAGAAAGGAATCACGAGTCAACATGAGCACTTGTGTTGAGATAAAAGTTGTGTATGCTCTGTGAGTCTTTACTTTAAATCGAAGAATTTTTTTTTCAAAGACGTGATATAAAAAGAATATTTATTTTTCAAAAGCAACAAATGTATTAAATGGGTATAATTTTGGGTGTAATCTATTGTTTTTGCTAAATAAATACACTATAAATGTCCTATTTACTATTGTTTCATTTATTTTTATTTTTTAACTTTCTTTTTGTAAACTGAAAGTGGACAAAAAGGGTGAAAGTGAAAAAGTTTAAATTTTAAATTTTAAAGTTTAAATTTACAGTTGCTGATGGAATTATTACATTAAATTTAAAAAAAAAAAGACAGTACAATATTTGAAATGCATGAAATAAATATAAATTTTATTAAAAACACCCACATCTCGGCAATATCAGGAATGATATAATAAACAGCTTTCAAATAAACTGCATTCAGTACTTCAGTACATTACAATACTTACAGTATTCATATCCATCCTTAATTTTGAAGCATACCAAACTTTTAGGAAACAAAGAAACAGGACAGAGACAGAAATTTTTAAAAAATTAACCCATTTAGTGTCTACATTTAAAAAAAAACAAAAAAAAACACCAACACATGCTAGCGTAGCGCGCACTCCGCAAACCAGAAAGTCTGAAAGTCCTTCAAGTAAAGTTGACTCCACGCAAAACAAAACAAGTATGTCTTCAAGTATGGCTATGCTTTTCACCCGCTAATCAATCACCTAATTAACATTTTATCATTTTCTCATTTCATTCTTCTCTCCTATTAACCTGCTAATCAGGCTGGATTCTGTACACTAAAAAAATCTAATATTTATTTACAAAACTATTCGTTCATCTGCAGAGAAATCGGGTGCTGCAGATTCCTCTTTCAGACTCAGAAAAGGTTCTTCTGTTTGTCCGTCAAGGTTCTATGCAGAACCCTGCAATGAATAGTGTGTTGAGTGAAATATTCAACACACTGTATCGTTACCATGGAGACTACCTCTACATCTCATCCACTCAGGAGTAGGGAGCGTTATATCCTTATATCGTTTATTAACCGTGAAAGCGTAGACCGTTATTGTGATATAAGACCGGGTGTGAGATCTGCGTGACGTTTAACCCTTTCAGCCACGTTTACGTTTCTTAAACCAGGAACACTTTATGAAATACGGGTTTGGTTTTTGAGCTCATTCACATCTCATTTGTATTGCAGATAAAATTAGATAAAATAACAGAATGGGAATTAAAATAACAATGCAAAAATAATTGTATACATAGAATATACAGAATTACTGTTACCAAATTTTCCTAAAACAAACAACGCGTAATGATTGCGATGAAACGTCCAAACACAGCGGGGTCCAAAAGTCTGAGAGCCCGCGTGAAAATACTTTTATTTTGCATTATTTTCTAACAAAACATTTCATTACAAATGATATAATCAGCTACAACTTGAGTGAAAAGTCGAATCTTTGAAATATTTACATGAATTTCAGAGATTCTTAGTATTTACGAACGGGGACGAACCCTTTTTGCTTTAACGACAGTGTGACTCGAGCTGGCACGGACTCCATTTTAGATCAGATCCATCAGAGTGTCGTCCGATCTCATGCTTCAGTAGAAGAGATTAGACGTGAGGAAAATCTGACCTTCTGTACAAAGCAGTTAACCTGCTCAATATCACGCATGTGCTTACATTTAAATAGGGAGCTAGAAATAGTGCAGAATGTTAAATATTATATTCAAGATGTTGAACATTTACTTTTTTGTTTTAAATTTTTTTTTCAAGAAATTTCTCTTTATATCCAGTTTTAAATAAAAAAATCCCAGCGGACTCAGACTTTTGGACCCGACTGTAAGGCAAGCGTCGTCAAACATTTCAGTGGATCGAACCAAGTGCTTGAAAAAAAATGCTGATAAATGTATTTAAAAAAAAAAAAATAGCTGTAGTTCAGCGACACTCATTTTAAAAACATGAACTAGTGCAGCTTCTGTATCAGATGCTCCGCTGTGGCCAATCGTGTGTATTTATGTAAATTTATTAGCTGAACGCAGCTCATCGCACTCTGACTATTACTATTTTTAACATTTGTATTTATGATCATTTCCACAGTCTCTGAGAAAACACTTTCTCTCAGGTTGTGTTATTAAATAAATTCCTTTACAGTTAAATTCTGTATCTGTGGCTGAAAGGGTTAAACCTGCCTGCTGCTACAGGTTACTTAAACCTTTATGAAAAGTAGCTGGGTTTAAAATAAACAATAATTCAAAAAGCATTTGTGCTTTTTGCATTGAAGACACATTGTACATACAACTCGGTTAATTTTATTACAGTAACCTTGTTTTTTTTTTCATTTAAATAAATGATTTGAATTCATAATTTTCTGAAAAATAATTGAAGTGCTTTCAGAAAATGATTCTTGCCCTGGTCACATTTAACTTGGAGAGAGGGAGATAAAATGCATTAAAATAAATGTTTAGTGGTTATAAATAAATTTATAAGCTTTTTACCTATACACATGCACCAAGGATGTGCGTCTGAATTTTTTACTGTGAATTTCAGGAAAAAAAGCGTATTTGACAAAGCCATACTTTCCCTTTAGTCAACTCAGTGCATATTATTGTACTTCTAAAAACAATCCACTAAAACATAAGTACAAAAAATTCAAATTCAGTATTTATGTTTTTTTAAAAAGTTAGTTTTTTTGTGTTTGAACTATATACAAGGGATTCAAGATGCAAAAATCAATCCCTGAACGAGAGACGACACAGATGATGTGAGAAATTAGCTGAAATATCCCTGATTTTCTTATTTTTATATAGAAATTTGAAGCTTGAAGTTCAAGTAACACTTTCTAGTAAATCAAGTGTGATGAAAGTAAGTGAGCAAAGTGTTGCGCTGACCTAAAAGTTTGTGAAATTCGTAGTTTCAAATACAGAAAGAAAAAAAAATGGGAAAAAGAAAGTGAAGACACCTTGGTATAGTAATCCTATTGCCAAAAATGTTTTGAGGTATATGACAAATAGGTTCTGTACATCATTCATAAACCTTCTCACCACCCATAGAGATTCTCACATTATACGTTTATAGCAGGTCTATAAGTAGCACCATTTTACGAATAACCCACAAGAAATTTTACTCTCTTTTACAGTACTAAAATCTAAAATCATTTTAGAAAAAAGAGAGGAATTAATTTACTGTACAAATCTCACCTTTTTTATGATACATCTAGATTACAGTTATTAAAGGATCCCCTTTACAGCAAGCCAGCTGCCTTAGAAACTGAAAATGACCAAAAGGTGGCGCTAACCCTGTTCAATAAGGACATGATGAAACTGTAAAAAAAAAAAAAAAAAAAATCCCAAACCCAAAGTTTCTAAAACTCGTAGCGGACATTTGCGTAGCAGGATTCTTTCGCCAATTCCTGTGCTTTGTCTTTAAAAAAATTCACGGTTATGAAAATTCATGTTGACAACGGCTCAATGTACAGTAAATATAAAACACATATAGTGGACTGTGAAACCGTAAAAGCACCAGGTGAATATGTTCTTGTCAAATGTAAAAAAATAATAATAATAATAATTTTGCATGATTTTCTTGATTTCCAAAATTGAATGAAACCTTGAAAATAATTACCAGAGGGTGAAAATATCATACCCTCATAATTAAAAGTGCTTTAAAAACACTAACAAAAAAGTTCCTGTAATTTCTACCAATCTTGAAAGTAATTGCTTAGTACTTGAGAGGTAACGTTCTAATAAAGTATTTTTTAAACCAAAAGTGTATATTAAAAACTCTCTTCACTTAGCACCGTGAACATGATTAGCCACCAAATCAGTGTTTTACACCAGGATTTTACCTTTAGGTTACAAAAACTGTAAAATTAAAGCCATTAAAGATATTTCCAGTAATGGACATCCAGATGTTGTGAAGCACCAGAGTAGAAGAACAGTGCGAGTAACAATGCAATAAATAAATACTTTTTTTAAATGAGGGTCAACCAGTAAAGCTTAACCTTTTTACCTCTTGTTGATCTATTGTACATTTTGCATTTTTCCCATAGTGTGGATTTGCCTTAGCTTGCCTCACAGAAGCTTCTACAGGTCTCTGGGTTAATACAGCCAGTGGCACTGAGGTCTGAAAAGCAATATTTTAGCACCATTTCACAATTCCGACACTTTTTTGTTCCCCTGTTTGAGGATGATGTAAACAGATCCCTACAGGAAGTGGCTGTAAGGCCCAGTGACCTTAGTAAAGGCATAGGGAGCTGAGCTGACATAAGTGTTGGTGGTGCAGGACAGTGACTTTTCAGCGAGCATCTGGACAAAACGTTTGTATGGTGGCTCTGAAGGCTCTGAAGGTTCTGGATGTTCTTTCTTGACCCTCTTGCCACCGCTCTTGCTGGGCGTCCCATCTGTGCCGTGCTTCTCGGCATCCTCCTCCTTCTCCCGTGCTTTTTCCGCCATCTTGGCCTCCCATAACGCTAGCCCATGCTTCGCCTCATTCAGGTTCTTGTGCTGGTAGAAAACCAGTGAGATTCGGGTAGGGTGGGTGCGATCAGGCTTCTTGAGTGGCGTGGTTGCATGCAACTCACGCTTTGCACACTCAATGAGAATGGAGCCATGGCTGGGTGCCACTGCTACACCACCAATCTCTGGATCTAGAAAGTTGTGCTCATTGTCTGACCACGCATCCTCCTCCTCTTGAGGTGCAGGCATTGTGATTCCTTGCTCTTGCTTGACCATAGACGGTTGGATATTTCCATTAGGCAGACTCATACCTGGAGGTTGGCTAGGGTTCATGCCTTCCCTGCCTACAGAAGGAAGCACCTGAGGGAAACCGTTTGTCCCATGGAGGCTCATCTCTGGCTTTTGCATACTTAGGGGGTCTATATTTTGTGGGAAAAAATGATGATTCTGGGCCAAGTAGGGATTAGGGTATCTACCAAACTGAATACTTTTATTTGCAGCTGCATAGTCCAGGCTTGGGTGAGATAAAGGCGGTCTGGAGATAGCATCCAGAAACTGGGCATTAGGTCCCCCATTCGAGCTGTATCCTGGATAGTGTCCCATGGGGTGCATGTTTGGTCTCATATTACAGTTGCCATATCCATTGACGGTTAGGCCCGGCTCACCATAGCGTGGAGGGTAATTCATGCCATAGCGCTGCTGAGGGTTGAATTGTTGGTCAGGGTATAGAGATGGTCTTTGTTGTCTGTACACGTCCAGATGCTTTGGATTGGAATAGTAAGGGTGGTAGTTGTCCATGGGAATACTCCCATTACACTGGTAACCTGGATAGAGGTTGTTGGGAGCTAGTGCCCCAGGGTAAGGGCTTGGCGGATTTGACCCATTCATGTAGGAACTGGGGACGGGTAAAGGGGAATGATAAGGACTGGCTGAGCTGGGAGACTGAGGAAACATATTAGGGGGTTTAGAAGTGCTAGGGAAAGATCCTGCTGTGTTTGGGTACCTTGCGTAGTTAGCAGAGGATATTGGACTGGAGAAAGGCAGAGGAGTGCTTGGCTGTGACTGTTGGTTCTGCTGTTGAGGCTGGTTTTGGGCAGCTAGAGGGTTCTGACCAGGCAGGAGGGGTGCACCCATGTGAGTCAGATGTGCACCTGTAGTAAACACAAAAGTTTTCATAAAACTTTACGATCTATCTATCATGCTTATAGTAATTTGCAATGTCCATACATGCTCAAATTTACTGTACATGCTATTTAAGTATACATATAATTATGTGTACAATAATAAAAAAGTAGACACTTTATTGTACCTGCTACAGGTGTGTGCTGGCCCACATTGTCACAAGAGCTTTGTTTCTGTTGCTTTGCTTGCTGGGTGCTGTCTGCCTTGGAGCTGGGTGTGCTGAGGTGAGAGGGTTTGTTAGCTCCACCTTTCTTGCCTTCTAGTTTCCTCTGTCGGCAGGACTTGGCTGGCTCTGCTAGCATACGGACCTGCCGCCGGAACGTGCTAAGCACCTGGATGGCTCCAGTCCTAGTTTTTTCCAGCTGGGCCTCAGCACTACCAAACTCATCAGTGGATGCAGCCTTGTACAATGGCAGCACATGCAGTTGCTCATCGTCGGGGATCTTTCCGATCTCGCGATTGTCCTCTCTTGTTAGTGTACAGACCTAACATTGCAAGAAAGAAAAACACTGAGACTGTACATTTAGGATATGAAGTTTAGTGAGATTCATTCTCCAAGAATGATGCAATGCTGAATTCAGTTTAGTCCAAAATACTGAACATTAGAGGACAGCTGTGAACACTTAGCAAAAATGCTAGCTACTTCTCCTGAACTGAACACACTATTCACAGTATTCTATATACCTCATTATCAGCACGTGCCCAATCATTAATCTGTTGCATTCCTCATTTGGAATAAAAAGTACAATTAAACATTATTATTGTGGAATATATGCATTAGATATGTCTCAGAACCCACTCAACTTACCACAGTACTACCTCCAGGCATGTTGTGGAGATCTCTGTGGGCATGGGCACAGAAGTCTAGACACGCCGTGACCCCAGAAAAGGGACGGCCGTCTTTGAGGCCCAGGCGGCAGTCTGGAGCTCTGTGTTCATGCTCCACCTGGGAAAAAATAAATAAATAAACAAAGATCATTGCTGGACATGACCTAATCATTTACCTAAAGCTTTGTTTAAGAAATTAGTTACCAGCATTGCCATCATAGTAACATTCTGTGATGTCCAAACCTAATACATCTATTACAATACAATCCCCAAATCACAGAACCAGGCTGTCAGTAGTTGACAACCCAGATGTGAGTTACACTTCAGGGTGATTCTCAACTAGCATTCTGACTGTGCTGGTGCCAGCATCTAATCTGAATTCATTGAGATTATTTCTATCAGAAAAAAGGGTCTGTGGCTATTGGCATGGACCCTAAAATCCACTAGCACCAGGACTTGAGGGGGCACTTCACTAACCCCATTGTTTACATCACAGCATTACCTTTGATGTAATAATGATTAGATATTGGTGGAAAGTGGTATAAGATTCCTCAAAAGTGAGTTGGGACCCACAGCACTATCGTGCCATGTTGAAATTAATATTTGATCAGTTGAGATGTGTACCTGGTTGCTATAAGCCTCAGGTGCCATTTTCTTATACACTGGAGCCATGAAACTAGCAAGGGCCTGAAGATTCCTTTCCAGTTTCTCTTCCTGTGAAATAATGAAATGACTCCTTTTACTCCCACAAATGCTTAAATATATTAGACTGTGAATATCTGGCTCTGATTGGCTGGAAAAATTTGTCATACCTCTTTGGGATCATCACCAAGCAATTTGAATTTCCTTGGGATTTTACTCCTGGCAAACTTGCAGCCATTGTAGTACATACTCCAGGAGCAACCAAAGGAGAAGGAAGCCCCACAGGCATCAGGGTCTCGACCCTGACATGCACATGTCCTCCTGATAAAGATGATGTAGAGTACAATAAGATGCTTCAGCAGTAGTTGGATGCAGTGATAATTGAAACAGGGAAGCAATTTGACTAAATGAATAGATTAATTTAAGAAACAGTCTATAGATTACTGCATTATATAATAAGTGATAAGCTGATATTCTTTTAGTTATAAATACTACGGTGGAAATAATCTGATATAATGACAGAACCTGTAGTGAGCTACAGTATGATTTCTACAAAGTCCTTGGGATTGATCATTAGATAAGAACACTCAGGTGAGGGGGAAAAAAAGAAAAATTCTGCTTATCTCCTAATCTACAAGACAGTACTTGTAGTTTAGCTTTTACATCAATCTAATGTAGTAATCACCAATGCTCCTCCTGGAGAGCTACCTTCCTGCAGAGCTTCTGGATTCACCTGATTCAAATGGTATCTTCAGAAGTCCTTGATTGAGTGGATGAGGTTCATTAAACTAGATCTCCAGGAGGATCACAGTGACAACTAGTCAAATGTTTTAAGGCAAAAGTATTAAATTATCCTTACTCTTCATTGAGTGCACATCTGCGATTAGTCATGGCGCCATGCTTCGTTAGTGTATCACTAAGTTCCACGTAGAGACGGTCGGCCAGGCTCGCTGGTATTCCCTCCCATATCACGATTACTACCACAATGCATGATGTTTCACAAGAGTGACCGCCTCGCTCTCGTACCAGCACCAGGAGCTTCTCATCCTCGTTGGCTCGACGTATTACCTACATGCCATGAATATATATAAAATAGCTTAATGAAGTGTTCTAGTTCTATAGGAGTGATGTAGTGGTAATACAGCTTGCACACAGGAAACCAATAAACAACTTACCCATTTAGCAATGGGGCAACCCTGTGTGCTCTTGCCCTCCTTGCCTGTATACACCACTTTCTCAATCCTAATAGCACCGCCAGTCAGGCCAGACCTTAAAAATATACAAGTTTTTATGCATTTTCAAAAATACAAGTAGCTAGATAACATGCCATGTTGGTGAAGAATTTGAAGAGGATGTCTCACCTCTTCTCCATCATTTCTCGGATACTCTTGATATTTGGAGCTGCTCCCAGATGAGTGTAATATGGGCCTTCATCCTTTTCACTGATTTGCTCTGATAAAAGATGTAATAGAATAAGTATTGAGATTTGATTGTTTTTAATTCTCAGTCAAATGGCATTCCTGTATTGATAGATTTCTAACTACTGGTTGGAATGATATGACGTATACAAAATTAGGTAAACATCAAATGTAGAAATCTGTATATTTGTGTGATGCTTTAAACCAAGGTAAAAAGAAATTAAGCCTTACCAACACAATGACATGGAGGAAACTCGTATTGAGTCTTAATGGGTGTATCCAGCAGATTTTTGATGGGTGTATCCAGCAATTTCATGGGTGAATCCAGAAAACATTGCAGCCCTGGCTCTTTTTTGGGAGTAGAAGCAGGAGGTTTCTGGTCCTCACTACTTCCTTCAATATTTGTAGAAATCACTGCTACGCTTCCAGCCATCTCCACCTTCACCTTATTGGGGGACTTGATGGCTAGAGACCTCCTCTCAAACACAGGGGAAGGCTGGTATTGTTGTAACTGCTGCTCCATGGTGGCCAAGATGCTCCTATTTTGGCTCTGTGAGCAGGTTGAAGATGTCCGTTCCTGTTTTACTGTTGCTAGCATGCTTCCAGTCAGGTCTCGATTCTGATGCTGCATCTGAGGGGGTGGCATTCGGATTGGGGCCTCAAATCTTGGGTCATTCTCACGTTTAACAAGCCTCAGGTCAGGTCTGATCATGTCAGGGCTCTGAGGGCAGCTTGGCCTTTCCTGCTTTTGTAGGAGATGCATTCGCAGGGCTGCATGCCTCTGGAAGTCCCCTTGTGAACCCGGGCTTGAAAGGGGTCCTCTCTGGAATTGGAAACAGGAGTCCTGTGATTCAGCTTTGGGAAACATCTGGGCTGGCATCTGTCTACTGTGGGTACCATCTGGTAGCTGATGTTGCAGTCGTGCGTGTTGTGAGTGTTGAAAGTCCACATTTCTGGGCAGCATGTGTTTGACAATCTGCTGGGAATGTTGGGCACTTAGAGTGTACTGTCTCTGTGGCTGCTTTTGCATCTCTGCTGCACCACCGAAGCCAAACATGGACGCCATGTCATTAGGTGAAGGCTGCGAGTTGGGCCGAGGCTGATCAGGAAAAGGGAGGGTCGGTTGTGAAGATGGATTGGATCCATTCTGCACTTTACCTGTCAGATTAGGTTGCCTGAATGTTGGAGATGATATTTCTGCCTGTGTGTAGCCTTCCACTGTGCGTCTGTTTGGGAGTTGGGAATTCACCTGACCCTGAGAGGGGTTCTGTAACTGTGGCACCATTTTGGGACCCTGTGCATCATGATGCATGATGGTGCTGGCTTGCTGCTGGTGGGCTTCATATTGCTGGTGGGGCTGTGAAGGTTGCCGATGCACAAAGTCAGGAGGTAGTACCTGTCCAAGGTTTTGATCATTTTTGCATAATTGCTCTTGTTGCACTGGGCGGAAAAACTGCTCATTTGCATGCTGTTGGGGCTGGGCATTGCTGAGCTGCATGTTGGGCTGGCTGTGCATATCAGAGGGAATTTTAGGTGTTCCAGGCTGGCACTCTGTGGCAGCATTAGGGTGAGGTTGAGCAGGAAGGTTGTAGCCGTTTTGCATGTGACCCTCCTGCTGCTGGGGGAAGCCTGGCTGCATCTGAAAGCTATGTGAGGTGTCAGGATTGAGCAGGTCACCCTGGCTCTGTCTGGCTGTGTTCTCATTTGGAGAGAAACTCTTCCACATATGTGCCTGGTTGGCATGGTGCTGTGAAGTTGGAGTAGAGTTCAAATTGATCCAACCCATCTGAGTGTCAGACCCCACATTACCTCCCTGGTCTGGGACAGGCGGTTTGTGTTCCAGCTCATTACACTGATTTATTGGAGCTGCCTGAATTTCCACAGGAGGAGGAGCAGAGACTCCATTGCCCTGGGGGCTGCCATCAGCTGAGCAGGAAACATTTGACTGGTTCTGTTGCATCCCATATTGTAAGTGCTGCTGGCCTGTAACAGTGCTGGGCTTGTGATCAGTGGCTGAGTTCTTGAATGAACCGAAAGTGCCAGCAACATCAGCCTGTACTGGCATGGGGTAAGACTCCTGACTGAAATCCTGGCTCGACTTGGAGAAAATGCTTAAACCCACTGGGTTGCTGGCAAAACACTCCCTGCCATTTTGAGACTGTGAACCATCACTGATGCTCACTGTTGAGGCAATTCCTGGCCCTTTTCCCAAATCACTTTGCGGTTGATTTTCCAAAGCTGGGAGGTCAGCGAGAGGGTAAGGCTGATGCTGCTGCTCTGCTCCAAAATTCCCAGAGTACCCATTCACCATAAACTCTGGGTCATAGCCATTGCTGCCATGCACTTCTGATTGTGTCGTGGCAAGTGGCTCAGAGGCAGGCATCTGAGCTGAAATAGGAAAACCTGAGGTAACTGAAGGTGAAGAGATGGCCTGCTCATGTAGATTGCTGGTGTCTTGTGTTATGGACACGTGGTTTGGGTAATACTGAGACTGAGTTTTCTCTAAGAGGTCACCAGCAGGACCTTCCACTGAAGGTGGAGTTACTGTAGCACCATTGGGCATTGGCATCTGCTTGTTGCTTGATAATGAGAAGATGTCCCCATTGGGATAATTACAGTTTCCTGTGTCTGGTACAGGCTTGCTCAGCTCAGGGATTGTATCTAAACATCCTTCTTTATCTGTCTCTTTCTTTTCCCATGGACCAGTTGTCTCTGAATTAACACAGAGCTTTTTGGGCTGGTGAAGGGCCACTAATGACTGTTCGTTTAGTGCGTGCTTCACCTCACCATTTATCTTATACAGGCCCTGATCATACATGGTGACTGGGCTGGAACAGTCATCCCGGTGTCGTTTCATTTGCTTGAAATTGCTCCAAATGGTATCCCCGTTAAGTGGCTGAGGGCTAGTGTCAGGTGACTGGTTCCCATTCTGCAGCTTTGCAGGCACCTGGTGGGTGGCACTAAGCTGTGTGTGTATCAGACTTTCTTCCGTCTCATGCCTGGCTTGTTCTGTTTCCATCTGGCCTGCTCTGAGTCCATTCACAAGGCTGCCGTCTCTGCTTCCTGCAAAAATAAAACACATCAGGATCCACTCATCTATCCTCACTCAATCCATGCACGTGTGTATTTTCCATCTCTAGGATTATGGTGCAACACATAAAACAATATACAAACCTACCCAGTTTGTAAAAACACTGTAGTGTGTTTATCAGTGAAGGGTGTGTGTTCTTTTTTTTTGTTGGCTGATTGTGTAACCATCACAGATTTAGACTTGCCAGTACAGTAGAAACAATTTCACCCACTCATACACTGATAACACAACACAGTGCCCTCGGATAACCTCACGCCCCTATCGCTTGATATACGTGAACAAACTGCTTCTATGCCTGGGGACATGTGCTTATTGCGCAAGCTTCATGTTGTTTACCTCAGTCTGTCTCTCTCTGTCTCTCTCTCTTTCTCCCCTGAGACAAGCCAATTCAAAGGACCTTGTAAAAGCTTTTAAAGGGTCTCCAAAGTAAAAATAAAAGGCTCAGACCGCATTCTTGGAGTACTCAGCATTTTCAGAAACACCCGTAATAACCACCTGATCAGGAAGTCATGTTAGAACAGATGCTGTGTCTTTTTTTGAGAATATGAAAGATCTTGTGGTTTGGGACGGTGAACTTGATGCTCCCAGAATGTTATGCTACTTAATATTTCGCCTGCTAATTACCAGTTAGAAGTTTATGAGACATGTCTCTTCTGTCTATCCATCTGTCTGTCTGTTAATAAATACATGTTGTTTATTATTGTAATGGAGGAAAAAGAAGGAAGGAAAATAGGGATGATAACTCAGTGACAATTATATTTACACTATAGTTTAAAAATACTTCTATTTATTTTTCTTTGATTCACATTCTCAACAGTATGACGCAAATAAAAGTCCAGTCCAGTCATTCTAGACAACAGAAATTATAAATTTGACGTTTAGAATAAAAAATGATGTTGGACTTCTGATTGGAAGGTTGTTAGTTCAAATGACAATCAAATGGCTACCAGGTCACACAATCTCAGTGAGATCCAGTGAGTGTAGCTTCGCTAAGTTAGTGTCTGTGGTCATGTGACTTTGTAAAGTAGCAGTAAGCTTGATATATTACTACTACAACCACACACACACACACACACGCCTATTTCCATCTTTAAAAGCAGATGCACTGAAATGAAGGTGTGTGTGTGTGTGTTTGTTTGTAGTTTTTATTTTTAATACTCTGTAATAACATTTTCAATAATTAATTTTATTACTATCAAGTAATTGACACAGATGTGAAATGGTTTGTTTGAGAAATACTCTAATTAATCTCATGTAAGCCTTTAAACACGTTAGAATAAATTCCTACACTGACGACTGATGCTGAGTTTTTACAGTACGATCTCACAGAGCGTGGGTTTAATAACGTTTTATTCAGATTAAATGTTAAATCTGGGACAAAGAGACGAGTGTGTGAGCGAAGGCCCAGCAGGAGTGTGTGTGTGTGTGTGTGTGCTCTCTCCCTTCCCCCTTTATTGTTGTGCACTACTGAGAGCAGCTATAAATAAATCATCCAGCGATGGCATTGATTTCAGTCTGACACACACACACACACACACACACGATTATTAAAATACGTCACATCCACGACATCTGCAGAATAATTAGAGCGCTCCGAGGCTCAGCACGGTGATCGTCATCGTTACAGCATCTCTCTTCTCTCTGTCTGCTCCGCTACATCACCTGCATGCCCAGGAATATTTAATCTACCCCACTTCTATACATTATATACAATAAACACATCTTTATAGCTTTATGGCGATTATAGCAAACTAGCATGATTTGTAGCTAGCCAAAAGTAGCTACAATAAAAGGGTTTGCATTATCTAGTGTGCTGACTATCTTGGATAAATACACAATTTCAGAAAGCTAATGCTATACATATAACATTAATAGTAGCTAAGCTGAATAGGTAGCTTGCTAGCACTAGTGTAGTGCCATATATTGGTAGCTTATTAGCTTAGCTGTTACTTAACTATGGTACTTTGCAATTAAAAATTAAAATCAGTATGCCGTACCACCAGGACCGCAGTACCATACTATATATTGTGTACATCACAGGTAATGTATGCTATTTAGCAAGGAGTGTTAGCAAGCTAGCTTGCTAAAACAAAACTGGTGATTGTGTGGCTGTGTCCTAAACCATACACGACTATACGACAGACCACTATTTATAACTTAACATATTTGCTAACATATTTTTATCAGGACAACTTCTACATCTATATTCATGACCTGCATCCCAAAATAGTTGTTGCTAGATGTAAGCTAGCTAAGATTTCCCAGCCACACAGTACTTTATCACTGTTTTGTACTTTTCAGATTTAATTACAAACGAAATTAACACTCATCGAAAACAGGAGATAGACCAAGCTAGCGACCCACAGGCTAAGCTAGTTTACAAAGCTTTTGCTGATTAGCTTTCCTTCCTGATGAACATAAAACATGATGCGCGCCAGGGTTTAAACATAAACATTACTGCAGATGGTAATAAATGTGAGCTGAAGTGATGTGTTTCTGTTGGCAGTGAAACATTTGAGCTGTGGATCACATCTGCAAGGCATTAGCACTGATTAGCACACACACACACACACACACACACACACACACACAGAGACCTGACAGCTGGATGAACAGAAAAACTCATAACTTCACAAAGGAAATATTTCTTTTTGAAACATATAGTACAGCTATAGTGGACGTGGGTGCAGTATTAATACTCTATGGATGCTGCATCAGCTACACACACACACACACACACACACATCCTGGCGTTTTTTATTGCCATTTAAACTCAATCATACGACATCATCGCTAATCCTTTCTTGTCACTTACTTTTTAGCATAAAATGCTGTTTTTATGTAAACAATATAATAGTTTAAGCTATAATAGTATTAGCTAATCTAGTGTATTCCAGTACTCCATTTTATGCTAGCGAAGCATATGTGTGCACTTTATTGATAATATTAATGCCACTATATCTATAGGTGTGTTATGTTACAGTATTATGGCGCCATTTTGTCAGGATAAGGAGTATTGTACAATGTCTAATAATAATAATAATACTCTGTAGATGCAGTATTAGTACTGTATAGGGCCTGCACGTCTTATTATTATTATTATTATCTCTGTAGTTGCAGTATGGATGTAGTATTAATATTAATTCTGTACACACAATATTAACACTCTACAAGTGTAATGTTATTAACGGCAGTACATCCATAATGCTAATAGTTATGTATCTATGTATCGGTGCAGTATTAATGCGCAATGTGATAAAGGAGTATTGCAGTAATGCTGCTCTGTAAACGTGGTGTTAGTACGGTCTAGGGCGTGTACATCTGTATCATACACGACGCCGTAAACGCCTCCGTACACAGGGGACTGTGTTTGCAGCACCATGTGGGTTGTGTCTTCGTCAGCAGATGTTCATCGAAATCCACTTCTCAGTTTGTCCAAAACACTTCCAGTCTTTTTGAATTTGTTAATAAGTTTGGCGACAGTGTTGTGTGTGTGATGTGCTCGTCATGTTTCCTGTTTAAAGTCCATCGCAACCTTGCGACAGCTTCCTGATCCAGCCATGAGAATGATTTCAATATGTTCTTCTTTTGTCAAAGACATTCTTAAAGGCTGAAAAAGTGTATATAATATAAACTATGAAACATTTTGGAAGACATTTTGCTAGAAAGTGGTAATTTCCCCCTACGAGACTTTTGGAACACTGTGTATTAGGTGATCTGCTAACATCATACTAATCTTCTATATCTATAGTTGCAGTACTAATAGTCTATAATGTAGAGCATTCAAAGTCATAGGGGAATTAGTGCAGGAACCTGTGTGAAGGACAGACAGATATAAATCTGTAGGTCAATTATGGAAAGGTATTGACTCTCTATAGTTGCAGTATGGATTTATATTAATATCAGTACTGTAGAAGCAATGCAGTGCAGTATGAGAATACTCTGTCTTTCAGTTTTGCTGAAAATTGAAGAAACACTTGCATTTCTGTGGGTGGTTGAAAGTTGTTTCTTAATATAGTCCTTCTTCCAAATTTGGAGAAGTGCAGCCGTTTCCTTATCTGTCCATAACATCCATCTCCCCACAGAAGCAGCCATGTTGAATAATGAAATTTGTAAGGAGGCCTGAATGAGAATTTATGAATGGAAAATTCAAGTGAGCTCGGAGCGATATGTGTTCACAGTGCATGTGAACGGTTTTAGTGAACCGTACTATAAGCTGAACGCGAACTGTACTTAGACCACCTCTCGAGATGGTCTCGGGTTCGGTTCGCTTTAAAAGGGTCTGAGATCGTTTGGAGTGTTCACACATGGGCCAAAAATCCAGCGAACCGTGCTCAGACCTCTAAAAAGGACCAAATGTGAAAACACCCATTAGGGACAAACGGATATCAAAAGATAAAGAAGGAAGTGTTTACACATAAGTGTTGGGTGGAGTGTGGTGGTGATTACATCATCCTGTGGCACTGAACAACGGTAGGCGTGGTGTTAACACCGAGGTGCAGTATATGCACAATATTGTATTACACTACTGTAATACACTATTAACACTGCAGACATAATAGTGCAGTATAACAGTACAATTCTGTTAATACTCTACAGGTGCAGTATGTAGACTACTACTGTAATGCTCTGTAGGTTGCATCAATACCTTACACTGCATAATATTATTACTCAGTACTAATACGAACTAAATAACACTATGCAGTATCTACACAACAGTAATACTCTATACTGTATAGCAGTATTGCACTATACTATATACTGTATAATATTATTACTCAGTGCTATACAATATTCCTGTATTAATGCAGTATTAATGCTACACGTTGTATAGTATGTATGTAAAAAATACTGTGCAGTATTTACATAACAATGTTCTAAAGATGCAGAATCAATACTCTATACCGTATAGTATTATTATAAGTTATATTATATAGAGTCTACACCAAAGTAACGCTCTATTCATGCAGTATGAATAGTCTGTACTTCACAGTATTATTACTCAGTGTTATACAGCATTATTGTGCAGTATCTACACACTGGTGTTGCACGCTAGGCGTCGTATCGATATTCTATACTGCACTGTTTGTATTATTAGACAGTGCTATACAATATTACTGTACAATGTCTACACACTAGAGTAATGCTCTCTAGCTGCAGTAGGAGTACACTGTAGTGTATAGTATTATTATAGTATAGTGAATAGTGTCACATTTCAGTTAATATTAGCAATCTGTAAAGAATGTGAACTACAGTCAATGAGATTGACCCACCCCTGATCTGAGCATGCTTCATGAGCATTGCTTTGACATGCTTGTATGTGTGTGTGTGTGTGTGTGTGTGTGTGTGTGTACTCCTTTGTTGATAATGTGTGCTTGCTCAGAAGCTGTTTAGGTTTCTACCGCAAATAGAAGCCATGTTTGTAGTGTCTTAGTTCCCTGGAGTTCTGGTATTTCTCTATTTTGACTTCAGCCCGTGTGTCTATTTGTGTTATATATCTGTAATATTATATTAATGCCAGTGTGTTTGATCTCCAGTCCCCTCTGAAAGTATTGGAACAACAAGGCCAGTTCTTTTGTTCTTTAAATGTTATACACATTTGGGTTTGAGATGAAAAGATGAATATGAAACGATAGATCAGAATTTCAGCTTTCATTTCCTGATATTTACATCTATATGCATTAAACAACATAGAACATGGAACCTTTTGTTTGAACTCATCCAAGAATATTGGAACATGTGACTTGTACCACACCACATGATGCAAACCTCTCATCAGCAGTAAGAGTCAGAAGGTCAGATTGGAATTCACAGGGAAATACAGAGATGAGCTACAAAAGTTCTGGATCCAAGATTAACCTCTACCAAAGTGATGAAAAGCCCAAAGTGTAGAGAAAGAAAGAATCTGCTCATGATCCAAAACATATGAGCTCATGGGTGAAGCATGGTGGAGGTAGTGTCATGGCTTGGGCTTGCATGGCTGCTTCTGGAACAGACTCACTAATCTTTACTGATGATGGAGCTCATGATGGTAGCAGCAGAATGAAGTCAGAAGTCAACAGAAACATTCTGTCTGACAATTTACAGAGAAATGCATCCGATCTAATCGGGAGGAACTTCATCATGCAGCAAGACAACGACCCAAAACACACTGCAACACAACAAAGCACTTCATCAGGGGGAAAAGTGGAAGGTTTTAGACTGGACGAGTCCATCAGCAGACCTTAACCCAACTGAGCAGCATTTCACCTCCTGAAGAGGAGACTGAAGGGAGAAACCCTCTAAAACTAACAACAACTGAAAGAAGCTGCTGCTACAAGCCTGGAAAAGCATCACAAAAGAAGAAAGCAACAGTTTAGTGATGTCACTGGGTCACCAGCTTGATGCAGTTATTGCAAGCGAGAGATACGCAACCAAATATTAAGTGTTAGTTACTTTAAGACTCTCTGTTCCAATACTTTTGCTCACCTAAAGATTGTGTGGTCCGCTATCAAAGGTGCCGTGTTCTGAGTTGTTTAACGCGTCTAGATGTAAATATCAGGAATTGATCTCAAACTCAAATGTCTTCAGTGTAGAGCAAAAACAAAAGAACTGGCCTTGTGTTCCAATACTTTAAGAGAAGTCTATATATGAAGTCTAAATAAAGTGCCTGATGTCTCAGCCTCCCTCGTGCGCTTTTTAGTGCACTCCTTAACGTAGAATGCGTGCATATGAATACCCAAAGGACGCAAACGCTAGCTTCAGCACTCGTGATCAAAAGCCCCGTGTCTGTGTGATGAGTGTGTATGAAGGGATCCACTTCAGAGTACAGAGTGCGCACTTCATCAGGGGTACAAAGCAGCTGCAGAGACACTAACACACACCAGACTGAGATGTGTGAAATTGGTTCCAGCTGTTTGAAGCTCAGGGTTTCTGTAAAGAAGTGAAACGGAGGATCTGCTCAGCCATTCAACACGCTAATGTTTTACATTTACGCTAACATTAGCTCCTGTCTGGACCTCAGTAATGAATATGTATGAGTATTAATGAACACTTCCAAATGGAAAATCCCACTTCCTCACTTGTCTCTCCACAAACAACACACAATCTCTCACACACACACGTGTTGCTGAATCGTCTCCGAAACAAGCTCTAAACCCTGGAATGATGACTCACTGCTCGTACGCAGTGCATTATGGGTAATACACACACTTAAACACACACACTCCAACACCAATTAACCTCCATCAAACATGTCACCCTGCACCGTTTATCCCAGTGTTACACAATCAACTGACTAACATCAAATAATGACATCACGGTCATGTGACCTTCGCTGGCGCTGACTCTCACTATCACCTGCTGCTGTTCATGATGACATCATCAGCGCTCTGTAAACACTACGCCGTGCTGCACGTGTGCTTTAACTGCAGTGAGCCGAGCTCGCTGTGTTCTACAGCTCTCTAATATACACCCATCAGCCATAACATTAAACACTCTATATCTGTCAGAGTGTGTGTGTGTGTGTGTGTGTGTGTGTGTGTGTGTGTGAGAGAGAGAAAGAGAGAGATGTTAATGTACAAACTCAGAATATCACCACAGCACTAACACTCCACTCCACTCTGCTCCACTCCGCTCCGGGGTTTAGTGGCAGCTGAGCGGCGCTGAGCAGCTCTCACACACACACACACACACACACACACACACACACACACACACACACCACCCAGACAAATATCTCTCAGAGTGGATAACAAAGCAGCTGACACACACACACACACACACACACCCACACCCACACACACACACACACAGCTTGTAATGACAGACAATAGAACAACGTCCTGTAGCTTTAATCTGAAACCAGACACATGAAGATCTTTATTTTCTTCTTTATTCTTACTAATGTAACTACAGTTTTATTTTTAATATAACTACACACACACACACACACATACACACACACACACAAACACCCTGTGTTAAACATAGATCTGTACTGGTATTTATAATGCACTGTGTGTGTGTGTGTGTGTGTGTATGTGTGTGACAGTTCCTGAGCCTGAGGGAAGGGCCGGACACACACTCCAGTTGTGTGTGTGTGTGTTAAAAGCAACACACACACACATGCACTACAGCAGCTGCTTCTGAAACGTGGTGGACCTCTTTAAGCTACAGGACGCGCGCGCGTGTGTGTGTGTGTGTGTGAGTGAGTGTGTGAGCGTGTCTGTGTGTGTGATCCATAAATTTACTTGTGAGCTGCTGTTTGACTCGTGAATGATCTCAAGTGTTCATTTCCTCCATGCAGCAGCTGAGCGTGTGTAAGTGTGTGTGAGTGTGTGTGTGTGTGTGACTGTGTGTGCGAGTGTGTGTGTGTGTGTGTGACTGTGTGTGCGAGTGTGTGTGTGTATACGGTGGTGATAACACACCTTGGCCTGCAGCTACAGCACGAGTAACAGAGCCACGTGTTAAGTTAATAGTTAGCTAGTTAGCAGGAGTGACAGTGATCACGTGATCCACTCACCAGTAAAACAGTTAAAGTCATGTGACCAGTGTTGCTAGGGAAATACAGACGCTAAGCATGTCTAGGCTAGGCTAATGATTTAGCTAGTTTTTATACAGACAGTAGAAAGACAGTGTAACCATAGAAACGACACGCTACCATCAAGAATGTCAACATTTACCTCAAATGTGCCTTTAAATTAAATTACCTCAAATGTGTCCTGATTGGCCGAGAACGGTTCGGTGTGTTCTGATTGGCCGAGAGCAGTACAGTGTGTTCTGTTTGGCTGAGAGCAGTACAGTGTGTTCTGATTGGCCGAGAGCAGTACAGTGTGTTCTGATTGGCTGAGAGCAGTACAGTGTGGTGAACAGTATGATGTGTTCTGATTGGCCGAGAACAGTACAGTGTGTTCTGATTGGCTGAATCTCTTTGTTTATCTCCATTTCTGTCTCTGATCCCATGATGAATACAAATCCAGTTCACTCCTCCTGTCTCTCTGTCGCTCTCTCACTCTTTCTGTCTCTCTCTTTCCTCTCTCTATCCCTCTCTTAATGATTGGAGCAGATGGCCGTTCATGAATAAGGCGGTTACCCTGGCAACAGTGGTGTCTGAAAGTAATGCACTTGCTAAGTCTAGGTCACTGATATAGCGACCACACTGAGGGAGGAAGGAGGAAGTGGGGGGAAGGGACAAAGAGGAAATGGATTGTTTTTGTGTGGGGGTTGTTACCACGATATCAGATGGCATGCTGTACTGTGTGTGTTCTCACAGACCACTCTGTGTGTGATATAGACTGTGTACACACATACACACACACACACACACACACACAAGATGACCACCAGTTGAACACACCGGCTCTGGACTCACAGCATGACGCTATAGGTTACAATTTGTAGCATTTACGATTTGATTTGGGACGCAGCCACGGGGAGAGACTGAATCACATTCATCGCACAGCCATGGGCTCCGTTAGCTATGCACACTACTTATCAAATGCTAAGTGTAGGATAAGTAGCTAGCTAGGGAGGTGTTTAGCCGTTACCATGACAGCCGTCCTCTTCCTATCACCACGTTATCACCGCATTACCGCATTAAATAGTGCGACTCTGCAGGTGAGCCTCTCTCGGCTCTGTGTGCGTGTGTGTGTGTGAGAGAGACGTCACTGACCCTGCTTCCACAGGTTTCAGGTATCTGAGGTGTTATCTGAGCTGAGGAATGTGCAGCAGCTGCTGTGTCCTAAACCCCTAATCATCAAACCCCTAATCCTAATGGAGCACTTCTTTAAAGGTGCAGTCAGTGTTTTTTTTTTTTAATACACTTTTCGTGTTTACTGCATTTGCATGGATTTGTATGGAACACTGATGGGACATTGTGCATTTGTGTGGATTTTGTATTTCAAACTTCTGAGTTTGTCCACAATTTGCATTGCGGTTCCTATGGCAACAAGCGGCACGGGTTTGTTTTGTTTGAGTTCCTGTTTTATTAGCGCTTGTGTGCTATCAGCCATTATCTGTAATATAGTTCTCTGCATATAAACCTGATTATAATAAACGGTCAGATTATTCTTAGTGAAATGTCACTGTCAGTTCCTCTTTTTTCACCAGATCACAGCGGCCACTGTCGTTAATCACACTGACCTTTACGCTGGACACGGGCAGCACACAGAGCGGATATTTAAATAAAAATAAAGTATATTTGTGTGTGTTTGAGCTGGAGCCGCTACAGTGTGAGTCTGTAGTGTAAACGGCACACGGCGATGTTTCAGTCTGTTCAGTTAAACGTAAACGTGATGAAAGTCGTAACAGAGCGTAGAAGTGAAAATCTCACTGGATTAAGCAGCATGATGTGATCGTATACAGCGCTAACGCATGTTTATAACATTTCCAGAAGGTTATAGTTACTACAGCAGCGCAGGAACGCACTGAAACGGAAGCTCCGCCTCCCGACGCTTTTGGTATAAAACGTTCTTAACGCACCGAAACGCAAGCTCCGCCTCCCGACGCTTTTGGTATAAAACGTTCTTAACGCACATGAAAATATCAGGTGAAACACGTCACGTGAACACGAGCAAAACGACGAGCTGCTTATTTATGTGGTGCAAGGTTCAGTGCGCTTGTTGGATGGAGGTTCGGTGCGCTTGTTGGATGGAGGTTCGGTGCGCTTGTTGGATGGAGGTTCGGTGCGCTTGTTGGATGGAGGTTCAGTGCGCTTGTTGGATGGAGGTTGGTGCGCTTGTTGGATGGAGGTTGGTGCGCTTGTTGGATGGAGGTTCGGTGCGCTTGTTGGATGGAGGTTGGTGTGCTTGTTGGATGGAGGTTGGTGCGCTTGTTGGATGGAGGTTGGTGCGCTTGTTGGATGGAGGTTGGTGCGCTTGTTGGATGGAGGTTGGTGCGCTTGTTGGATGGAGGTTTGGTGTAACAGCGGAGATGAAAATAGTGGAACTATAAACAACCTGCCTGATGTGTTTTATTGGTGTTGATTTTATTAAGATGTGTTTTAATCTTTAAATAAGAAAGTTACAGCATTCTGTGGATTGTGCATTTGTTTACAGTAGCAGCTCTGGAATTTATACTAATTGCCGCTTTAGGAATTATTAGTGTGTTTGCTGGAATTCTGGATGATTAAAATGTGACCACTGAGTTCCAAACCCCTGCTTTAATTGTAACTCTGAATAAATACTAATTGAAGCTTTAACTCTAAACCCTTACTGTATGTAACACAAATTCAGCCTTAAACACGTGTGTAATGAGAAACACACAAACACAAAACAACTGAACAGCAATAACCTGCTGAGCAACTTAATCCTTAACCTACTTCCTGTATCTGTACTCTACTTCCTGTGGAACAAGTCCAGCTGGAATTCTGACTCTCTTACTTGCAATAACACACTTGATTTCACACACACACACACACACACACACTTACACTCAGTGCGTGTCAGGCTATTTGAGAGCAGACACACTGCTTTCTGAAATGTTGGTGACCAACTCAGTTTCACTACCTGGGTCACTGCGCGCACACACACACACACACACACACACACATACACACACACACACACACTAATATCATACATACAGAGTACATCAGAGAGTGAGACAGACAGGGAGTGAGACAGTAACACATCTTCAAGGAAACACTCTGATTCACTGACACATTGTGAGAAAAGTGTGTGTGTGTGTGTGTGTGTGTTTGTGGGTGGGTGGGTTGGTTTGTGCATGCGTGTGTGTGTGAAAGTGTGAGTTCTGATTCATCTACACCACAAACATCAATCAGATATGATAATTACACCTCTATGTGTGTGTGTGTGTGTGTGTGTGTGTGTGTGAGTGAGACATACTAACGGCTACGCTTCTAACTCAGAAAGAGATGCTGCTTTTCTTGGCAGGAGCTAAATTACGGCCCATGGAATTCTGAGATTGTGTTTGTAAACACGGAAGCCATGTGCACACACACACACACACACACACACACAAAATAAACCATCACTGAATCAACCTGAGATTTCTCAAAGATTCAATATATATATCTACCTTTTCGTGATGTTTAAATTTGCTTATGATAGACTTCAGTATTCCGAGAAAATTCTTTGTTCTGTACACTACAGTGTTCCATATACTTCAACATTCCATACACTACAGCATTCCATATACTTCAACATTCCATACACTACAGCATTCCATATACTTCAACATTCCATACACTACAGCATTCGATATACTTCAACATTCCATACACTACAGTGTTCGATATACTTGAACATTCCATACACTACATTGTTCCATATACTTCAACATTCCATACACTACAGTGTTCGATATACTTGAACATTCCATACACTACATTGTTCCATATACTTCAACATTCCATACACTACAGTGTTCCATATACTTCAACATTCCATACACTACAGTGTTCCATATACTGTACTTCAACATTCCATACACTACAGTGTTCCATACAATTTAATATTCCGTACCCTACTGTGTTCTGCACACATGAATATTCCATACAGTAAAGTGTTCTGCGCACTATCCGATCACTTCGGTATGTGATACACTACAGTATTCCATACATTACAGTGTTTTGTACACTTCAACATTCCATACACTATGGTGTTCTATACACTTCAACATTCCATAGAATTTAATATTCTGTACATTCAGTGTTCCATACACTACATTATTCCGTACACTACAGTGTTCCACACACTACATTATTCCGTACACTACAGTGTTCCACACACTACATTATTCCATACACTACATTATTCCGTACACTACAGTGTTCCATACACTACATTATTCCACACACTACATTATTCCACACACTACATCATTCCATACACTACATCATTCCATACACTACAGTGTTCCATACACTACATTATTCCATACACTACATTATTCCACACACTACATTATTCCATACACTACATTATTCCATACACTACATTATTCCACACACTACATTATTCCATACACTACAGTGTTCCACACACTACATTATTCCATACACTACATCATTCGACACACTACAGTGTTCGACACACTACATTATTCCATACACTACATTATTCCATACACTACAGTGTTCCACACACTACATTATTCCATACACTACATTATTCCACACACTACAGTGTTCGACACACTACATTATTCCACACACTACATTATTCCATACACTACAGTGTTCCACACACTACATTATTCCATACACTACATTATTCCACACACTACAGTGTTCGACACACTACATTATTCCACACACTACATTATTCCATACACTACAGTGTTCCACACACTACATTATTCCATACACTACATTATTCCACACACTACAGTGTTCGACACACTACATTATTCCACACACTACATTATTCCATACACTACATTATTCCTTACACTACATTATTCCATACACTACATTATTCCACACACTACATTATTCCACACACTACAGTGTTCCACACACTACATTATTCCATACACTACATTATTCCATACACTACAGTGTTCCACACACTACATTATTCCATACACTACATTATTCCATACACTACAGTGTTCCACACACTACATTATTCCACACACTACAGTGTTCCACACACTACATTATTCCATACACTACATTATTCCATACACTACAGTGTTCCACACACTACATTATTCCATACACTACATTATTCCATACACTACAGTGTTCCATACACTACATTATTCCACACACTACATTATTCCATACACTACATTATTCCATACACTACATTATTCCACACACTACAGTGTTCGACACACTACATTATTCCACACACTACATTATTCCATACACTACAGTGTTCCACACACTACATTATTCCATACACTACATTATTCCATACACTACAGTGTTCCACACACTACATTATTCCACACACTACAGTGTTCCATACACTACAGTATTCCACACACTACATTATTCCACACACTACATCATTCCATACACTACATTATTCCATACACTACAGTGTTCGACACACTACATCATTCCGTACACTACATTATTCCATACACTACAGTGTTCCACACACTACATTATTCCATACACTACATTATTCCACACACTACATTATTCCATACACTACAGTGTTCCACACACTACATTATTCCATACACTACATTATTCCACACACTACAGTGTTCCACACACTACATTATTCCACACACTACATTGTTCCACACACTACATTATTCCATACACTACATCATTCCACACACTACATTATTCCATACACTACATTATTCCACACACTACATTATTCCACACACTACATCATTCCACACACTACAGTGTTCCACACACTACATTATTCCATACACTACAGTATTCCACACACTACATTATTCCATACACTACATTATTCCACACACTACATCATTCCACACACTACAGTGTTCCACACACTACATTATTCCATACACTACATTATTCCATACACTACATTATTCCATACACTACATTATTCCACACACTACATTATTCCACACACTACAGTGTTCCACACACTACATTATTCCATACACTACATCATTCCATACACTACATTATTCCACACACTACATTATTCCGTACACTACATTATTCCACACACTACATTAGTCCACACACTACATTATTCCATACACTACAGTATTCCACACACTACATTATTCCATACACTACAGTATTCCACACACTACATTATTCCATACACTACATTATTCCACACACTACATCATTCCATACACTACATTATTCCATACACTACAGTGTTCGACACACTACATCATTCCGTACACTACATTATTCCATACACTACAGTGTTCCACACACTACATTATTCCATACACTACATTATTCCACACACTACATTATTCCATACACTACATTATTCCACACACTACAGTGTTCCACACACTACATTATTCCACACACTACATTATTCCATACACTACATCATTCCATACACTACATTATTCCATACACTACATTATTCCACACACTACATTATTCCATACACTACAGTGTTCCATACACTACATTATTCCATACACTACATTATTCCACACACTACATTATTCCACACACTACATTATTCCATACACTACATTATTCCATACACTACTTTATTCCACACACTACATTATTCCATACACTACATTATTCCATACACTACAGTGTTCCACACACTACATTATTCCACACACTACATTATTCCATACACTACATTATTCCACACACTACATTATTCCATACACTACATTATTCCACACACTACATTATTCCATACACTACATTATTCCACACACTACATTATTCCATACACTACATTATTCCTTACACTACATCATTCCACACACTACAGTGTTCCACACACTACATTATTCCATACACTTCATTATTCCACACACTACATTATTCCATACACTACATTATTCCACACACTACATCATTCCACACACTACAGTGTTCCACACACTACATTATTCCATACACTACATTATTCCACACACTACATCATTCCACACACTACAGTGTTCCACACACTACATTATTCCATACACTACATTATTCCATACACTACAGTATTCCACACACTACATTATTCCATACACTACATTATTCCACACACTACATCATTCCACACACTACAGTGTTCCACACACTACATTATTCCATACATTACATTATTCCATACACTACATTATTCCACACACTACATTATTCCACACACTACAGTGTTCCACACACTACATTATTCCATACACTACATCATTCCATACACTACATTATTCCACACACTACATTATTCCATACACTACAGTATTCCACACACTACATTATTCCATACACTACATTATTCCACACACTACATCATTCCATACACTACATTATTCCATACACTACAGTGTTCGACACACTACATCATTCCGTACACTACATTATTCCATACACTACAGTGTTCCACACACTACATTATTCCGTACACTACATTATTCCATACACTACATTATTCCATACACTACAGTGTTCCACACACTACATTATTCCGTACACTACATCATTCCGTACACTACATTATTCCGTACACTACATTATTCCATACACTACATTATTCCATACACTACAGTGTTCCACACACTACATTATTCCGTACACTACATCATTCCGTACACTACATTATTCCGTACACTACATTATTCCGTACACTACATTATTCCATACACTACAGTGTTCCACACACTACATTATTCCGTACACTACATCATTCCGTACACTACATTATTCCGTACACTACAGTGTTCCACACACTACATTATTCCATACACTACATTATTCCATACACTACATTATTCCATACACTACATTATTCCACACACTACAGTGTTCCACACACTACATCATTCCGTACACTACATTATTCCATACACTACAGTGTTCCACACACTACATTATTCCGTACACTACATTATTCCATACACTACATTATTCCATACACTACATTATTCCATACACTACAGTGTTCCACACACTACATCATTCCGTACACTACATTATTCCGTACACTACAGTGTTCCACACACTACATTATTCCGTACACTACATTATTCCATACACTACATTATTCCGTACACTACATTATTCCGTACACTACATCATTCCGTACACTACATTATTCCATACACTACATTATTCCATACACTACATTATTCCACACACTACATTATTCCGTACACTACATTATTCCATACACTACATTATTCCATACACTACATTATTCCACACACTACATTATTCCACACACTACATTATTCCATACACTACATTATTCCATACACTACATTATTCCATACACTACAGTGTTCCACACACTACATTATTCCATACACTACATTATTCCATACACTACATTATTCCACACACTACAGTGTTCGACACACTACATTATTCCATACACTACATTATTCCACACACTACATTATTCCACACACTACATTATTCCATACACTACATGATTCCATACACTACAGTTTTCCACACACTACATCATTCCATACACTACAGTGTTCGACACACTACATTATTCCATACACTACATTATTCCACACACTACATTATTCCACACACTACATTATTCCATACACTACATGATTCCACACACTACATTATTCCACACACTACATTATTCCATACACTACAGTTTTCCACACACTACATCATTCTGTACACTACATTATTCCACACACTACATTATTCCACACACTACATTATTCCACACACTACAGTGTTCCACACACTACATTATTCCACACACTACAGTGTTCGACACACTACATTATTCCACACACTACATTATTCCACACACTACATTATTCCACACACTACATGATTCCACACACTACAGTGTTCCACACACTACATTATTCCATACACTACATTATTCCACACACTACAGTGTTCCACACACTACATTATTCCATACACTACATTATTCCACACACTACATTATTCCGTACACTACAGTGTTCCACACACTACATCATTCCATACACTACATTATTCGATACACTACAGTGTTCCACACACTACATTATTCCATACACTACATCATTCCATACACTACATTATTCCATACACTACATTATTCCATACACTACATCATTCGATACACTACATTATTCCACACACTACATTATTCCATACACTACATTATTCCACACACTACATTGTTCCATACACTACATCATTCCATACACTACATCATTCCGTACACTACATCATTCCATACACTACATCATTCGATACACTACATTATTCCATACACTACATTATTCCACACACTACATTATTCCATACACTACATCATTCGATACACTACATTATTCCACACACTACATTATTCCATACACTACATTATTCCACACACTACATTATTCCACACACTACATTATTACATACACTACATCATTCCATACACTACAGTGTTCCACACACTACATCATTCCATACACTACATTATTCCACACACTACAGTGTTCGACACACTACATTATTCCATACACTACATTATTCCACACACTACAGTGTTCAACACACTACATTATTCCACACACTACATTATTCCATACACTACATTATTCCACACACTACATCATTCCATACACTACAGTGTTCCACACACTACATCATTCCACACACTACAGTGTTCCACACACTACATCATTCCATACACTACATTATTCCGTACACTACAGTGTTCCACACACTACATCATTCCATACACTACATTATTCCGTACACTACAGTGTTCCACACACTACATTATTCCATACACTACATTATTCCACACACTACATCATTCGATACACTACATTATTCCACACACTACATTATTCCATAGACTACATTATTCCATACACTACAGTGTTCCACACACTACATTATTCCACACACTACATTATTCCATACACTACACTATTCCACACACTACATTATTCCATACACTACATTATTCCATACACTACATTATTCCACACACTACATTATTCCACACACTACATTATTCCACACACTACATTATTCCACACACTACATCATTCCATACACTACAGTGTTCCACACACTACATCATTCCATACACTACATTATTCCATACACTACATTATTCCATACACTACATTATTCCACACACTACATCGTTCCACACACTACATTGTTCCATACACTACAGTGTTCCACACACTACATTATTCCATACACTACATCGTTCCACACACTACATTATTCCACACACTACATCATTCCATACACTACATTATTACATACACTACATCATTCGATACACTATATTATTCCACACACTACATTATTCCACACACTACATCATTCCATACACTACAGTGTTCCACACACTACATCATTCCATACACTACATTATTCCATACACTACATTATTCCATACACTACATTATTCCACACACTACATCGTTCCACACACTACATTATTCCATACACTACAGTGTTCCACACACTACATTATTCCATACACTACATCGTTCCACACACTACATTATTCCACACACTACATCATTCCATACACTACATTATTACATACACTACATTATTCGATACACTACAGTGTTCCACATACTACATCGTTCCACACACTACAGTGTTCCACACACTACATCATTCCATACACTACATTATTCCACACACTACATTATTCCACACACTACATCATTCGACACACTACATTATTCCATACACTACATTATTCCACACACTACATTATTCCACACACTACAGTGTTCCACACACTACATCATTCCATACACTACATTATTCCACACACTACATTATTCCACACACTACATCATTCGACACACTACATTATTCCATATACTACATCATTCCATACACTACATCATTCCATACACTACATTGTTCCACACACTACATCGTTCCACACACTACATCATTCCATACACTACATCATTCCATACACTACAGTGTTCCACACACTACATCATTCCATACACTACATTATTACATACACTACATTATTCCACACACTACATCATTCCATACACTACATTATTACATACACTACATTATTCCACACACTACATCATTCCATACACTACATTATTCGATACACTACATTATTCCATACACTACATCGTTCCACACACTACATCATTCCATACACTACATTATTCGATACACTACAGTGTTCCACACACTACATTATTCCACACACTACATTATTCCACACACTACATCATTCCATACACTACATTATTCCACACACTACATCATTCCACACACTACATTATTCCATACACTACATCATTCCATACACTACATTATTCCACACACTACATTATTCCACACACTACATCATTCGACACACTACATTATTCCATATACTACATCATTCCATACACTACATCATTCCATACACTACATTGTTCCACACACTACATCGTTCCACACACTACATCATTCCATACACTACATCATTCCATACACTACAGTGTTCCACACACTACATCATTCCATACACTACATTATTACATACACTACATTATTCCACACACTACATCATTCCATACACTACATTATTACATACACTACATTATTCCACACACTACATCATTCCATACACTACATTATTCGATACACTACATTATTCCATACACTACATCGTTCCACACACTACATCATTCCATACACTACATTATTCGATACACTACAGTGTTCCACACACTACATTATTCCACACACTACATTATTCCACACACTACATCATTCCATACACTACATTATTCCACACACTACATCATTCCACACACTACATTATTCCATACACTACATCATTCCATACACTACATTATTCCACACACTACAGTGTTCCATACACTACATCATTCGATACACTACATTGTTCCACACACTACATTATTCCACACACTACATCATTCCGTACACTACAGTGTTCCACATCCTACATCGTTCCACACACTACATTGTTCCACACACTACATCATTCCATACACTACATTATTACATACACTACATTATTCGATACACTACAGTGTTCCACATACTACATCGTTCCACACACTACAGTGTTCCACACACTACATCATTCCATACACTACATTATTCCACACACTACATTATTCCCCACACTACATTATTCCACACACTACATTATTCCACACACTACATTATTCCATACACTACATTATTCCATACACTACATCATTCGACACACTACATTATTCCACACACTACATCATTCCATACACTACATCATTCGACACACTACATTATTCCATACACTACATTATTCCACACACTACATTATTCCATACACTACATTATTACATACACTACATTATTCCATACACTACATCGTTCCACACACTACAGTGTTCCACACACTACATTATTCCACACACTACATTATTCCATACACTACATCATTCGATACACTACATTATTCCACACACTACATTGTTCCATACACTACATCATTCCATACACTACATCATTCCGTACACTACAGTGTTCCATACACTACATCATTCGATACACTACATTGTTCCACACACTACATTATTCCACACACTACATCATTCCGTACACTACAGTGTTCCACATCCTACATCGTTCCACACACTACATTGTTCCACACACTACATCATTCCATACACTACATTATTACATACACTACATTATTCGATACACTACAGTGTTCCACATACTACATCGTTCCACACACTACAGTGTTCCACACACTACATCATTCCATACACTACATTATTCCACACACTACATTATTCCCCACACTACATCATTCGACACACTACATTATTCCATACACTACATCATTCCATACACTACAGTGTTCCACATACTACATCGTTCCACACACTACATTATTACACACACTACATTATTCGATACACTACAGTGTTCCACATACTACATCGTTCCACACACTACAGTGTTCCACACACTACATCATTCCATACACTACATTATTCCACACACTACATTATTCCCCACACTACATCATTCGACACACTACATTATTCCATACACTACATCATTCCATACACTACATCATTCCATACACTACATTATTCCATACACTACATTATTCCACACACTACATTATTCCATACACTACATTATTCCATACACTACATTATTCCATACACTACATCGTTCCACACACTACATTATTCCACACACTACATCATTCCATACACTACATCATTCCATACACTACATTATTCGATACACTACAGTGTTCCACACACTACATTATTCCATACACTACATCATTCCATACACTACATTATTCCATACACTACATTATTCCATACACTACATCATTCGATACACTACATTATTCCACACACTACATTATTCCATACACTACATTATTCCACACACTACATTGTTCCATACACTACATCATTCCATACACTACATCATTCCGTACACTACAGTGTTCCATACACTACATCATTCGATACACTACATTATTCCATACACTACATTATTCCACACACTACATTATTCCATACGCTACATTATTCCATACACTACAGTGTTCCACACACTACATTATTAAATACACTACAGTGTTCCATACACTACAGTGTTCCATACACTACATCATTCCATACACTACATTATTCCACACACTACATTATTCCACACACTACATCATTCCACACACTACATTATTCCACACACTACATTATTCCATACACTACAGTGTTCCATACACTACATCATTCCATACACTACATTATTCCATACACTACATTATTCCATACACTACAGTGTTCCACACACTACATTATTAAATACACTACAGTGTTCCACACACTACAGTGTTCCATACACTACATCATTCCATACACTACATTATTCCATACACTACATCATTCCATACACTACAGTGTTCCACACACTACATTATTAAATACACTACAGTGTTCCATACACTACAGTGTTCCATACACTACATCATTCCATACACTACATTATTCCACACACTACATTATTCCATACACTACAGTGTTCCATACACTACATCATTCCATACACTACAGTGTTCCATACACTACATTATTCCACACACTACATTATTCCATACACTACATTGTTCCACACACTACATTATTCCACACACTACATTGTTCCATACACTACATCATTCCATACACTACATCATTCCGTACACTACAGTGTTCCATACACTACATCATTAGATACACTACATTATTCCACACACTACATTATTCCATACACTACATTATTCCACACACTACATTATTCCATACACTACATTATTACATACACTACATCATTCCATACACTACATTATTCCATACACTACATTATTACATACACTACATCATTCGATACACTACATTATTCCACACACTACATTATTCCATACACTACATTATTCCACACACTACATTATTCCACACACTACATTATTCCATACACTACATTATTCCACACACTACATCATTCCATACACTACATTATTACATACACTACATTATTCGATACACTACAGTGTTCCACATACTACATCGTTCCATACACTACATTATTTCACACACTACAGTGTTCCACACACTACATTATTCCACACACTACATTATTCCATACACTACAGTGTTCCACACACTACATTATTAAATACACTACAGTGTTCCATACACTACAGTGTTCCATACACTACATCATTCCATACACTACATTATTCCACACACTACATTATTCCATACACTACAGTGTTCCATACACTACATCATTCCATACACTACAGTGTTCCATACACTACATTATTCCACACACTACATTATTCCATACACTACATTGTTCCACACACTACATTATTCCACACACTACATTGTTCCATACACTACATCATTCCATACACTACATCATTCCGTACACTACAGTGTTCCATACACTACATCATTCGATACACTACATTATTCCACACACTACATTATTCCATACACTACATTATTCCACACACT
Organism: Pangasianodon hypophthalmus; assembly: GCF_027358585.1. NCBI lineage: Eukaryota > Metazoa > Chordata > Actinopteri > Siluriformes > Pangasiidae > Pangasianodon > Pangasianodon hypophthalmus. The sequence goes on along the minus strand of NC_069712.1, from coordinate 1,171,459 downwards.
ACATTATTCCATACGCTACATTATTGCACACACTACAGTGTTCCACACACTACAGTGTTCCACACACTACATTATTCCATACACTACATTATTCCACACACTACATTATTCCACACACTACATTATTCCACACACTACATTATTCCACACACTACATCATTCCATACACTACATTATTGCACACACTACATTATTCCACACACTACATTATTCCATACACTACATTATTCCACACACTACATTATTCCATACGCTACATTATTGCACACACTACAGTGTTCCATACACTACATCATTCCATACACTACATTATTCCATTCACTACATTATTCCATACACTACAGTGTTCCACACACTACATTATTAAATACACTACAGTGTTCCATACACTACAGTGTTCCATACACTACATCATTCCATACACTACATTATTCCACACACTACATTATTCCATACACTACAGTGTTCCATACACTACATCATTCCATACACTACAGTGTTCCATACACTACATTATTCCACACACTACATTATTCCATACACTACATTGTTCCACACACTACATTATTCCACACACTACATTGTTCCATACACTACATCATTCCATACACTACATTATTCCATACACTACAGTATTCCACACACTACATTATTACATACACTACATCATTCGATACACTACATTATTCCACACACTACATTATTCCACACACTACATTATTCCATACACTACATTATTCCACACACTACATCATTCCATACACTACATTATTACATACACTACATTATTCGATACACTACAGTGTTCCACATACTACATCGTTCCATACACTACATTATTTCACACACTACAGTGTTCCACACACTACATTATTCCACACACTACATTATTCCATACACTACAGTGTTCCACACACTACATTATTAAATACACTACAGTGTTCCACACACTACATTATTCCACACACTACATTATTCCACACACTACAGTGTTCCATACACTACAGTGTTCCATACACTACATCATTCCATACACTACATTATTCCATACACTACAGTGTTCCATACACTACAGTGTTCCATACACTACATCATTCCATACACTACATTATTCCACACACTACATTATTCCATACACTACAGTGTTCCACACACTACATCATTCCATACACTACAGTGTTCCATACACTACATTATTCCACACACTACATTATTCCATACACTACATTGTTCCACACACTACATTATTCCACACACTACATTGTTCCATACACTACATCATTCCATACACTACATCATTCCGTACACTACAGTGTTCCATACACTACATCATTCGATACACTACATTATTCCACACACTACATCATTCCATACACTACATTATTCCACACACTACATTATTCCATACGCTACATTATTGCACACACTACAGTGTTCCATACGCTACATCATTCCATACACTACATTATTCCATACACTACATTATTCCATACACTACAGTGTTCCACACACTACATTATTAAATACACTACAGTGTTCCATACACTACAGTGTTCCATACACTACATCATTCCATACACTACATTATTCCACACACTACATTATTCCATACACTACAGTGTTCCATACACTACATTATTCCACACACTACATTATTCCATACACTACATTATTACATACACTACATCATTCCATACACTACATTATTCCATACACTACAGTATTCCACACACTACATTATTCCATACACTACATTATTCCACACACTACATTATTCCACACACTACAGTGTTCCATACACTACAGTGTTCCACACACTACATCATTCGATACACTACATTATTCCACACACTACATTATTCCATACACTACATTATTCCACACACTACAGTGTTCCACACACTACATTATTCCATACACTACATTATTCCACACACTACATCATTCCATACACTACATTATTACATACACTACATTATTCGATACACTACAGTGTTCCACATACTACATCGTTCCATACACTACATTATTTCACACACTACAGTGTTCCACACACTACATTATTCCACACACTACATTATTCCATACACTACATTATTCCACACACTACAGTGTTCCACACACTACATTATTCCACACACTACATTATTCCATACACTACAGTGTTCCACACACTACATTATTCCACACACTACATTATTCCACACACTACATTATTCCATACAGTACATTATTCCACACACTACATCATTCCATACACTACTTCATTCGACACACTACATCATTCCATACACTACAGTGTTCCACACACTACATCATTCCATACACTACATTGTTCCACACACTACATCATTCCATACACTACATCATTCGACACACTACATTATTCCATACACTACATTATTCCATACACTACATTATTCCATACACTACAGTGTTCCACATAGTACATTATTCCACACACTATATTGTTCCATACACTACAGTGTTCGACACACTACATCATTCCATACACTACAGTGTTCCACACAGTACATTGTTCCATACACTACATTATTCCACACACTACATTATTACATACACTACATTATTCCACACACTACATTATTACATACACTACATTATTCCTTACACTACATCATTCCACACACTACATCATTCCATACACTACAGTGTTCCATACACTACATTATTCCACACACTACAGTGTTCCATAAACTACATTATTCCACACACTACATCATTCCATACACTACATCATTCCATACACTACATTATTCCACACACTACATTATTCCATACACTACATTATTCCACACACTACATCATTCCATACACTACATTATTCCACACACTACATTATTCCATACACTACATTATTCCACACACTACATTATTCCATACACTACATTATTCCACACACTACAGTGTTCCATACACTACATCATTCCATACACTACATTATTCCATACACTACATTATTCCATACACTACAGTGTTCCACACACTACATTATTAAATAAACTACATTGTTCCATACACTACAGTGTTCCATACACTACATCATTCCATACACTACATTATTCCACACACTACATTATTCCACACACTACATTATTCCATACTCTACAGTGTTCCACACACTACATCATTCCATACACTACAGTGTTCCATACACTACATTATTCCACACACTACATTATTCCACACACTACAGTGTTCCACACACTACATTATTCCATACACTACAGTGTTCCATACACTACAGTGTTCCATACACTACATTATTCCATACACTACATTATTCCACACACTACAGTGTTCCACACACTACATTATTCCATACACTACATTATTCCATACACTACAGTGTTCCACACACTACATTATTCCATACACAACATTATTACACACACTACATTATTCCATACACTACATTATTCCATACACTACATTATTCCACACACTACATTATTCCATACACTACAGTGTTCCATACACTACAGTGTTCCATACACTACATTATTCCACACACTACATTATTCCATACACTACAGTGTTCCACACATTACATTATTCCATACACTACATTATTCCATACACTACATTATTCCATACACTACAGTGTTCCACACACTACATTATTCCACACACTACATTATTCCATACACTACAGTGTTCCACACACTACATTAGTCCATTCAGCTGAGAGCAGTACAGTGTAGTTCTCATTGGCTCAGAGACTTACTACAAACCAGTATATTTATATATACACACTGTATATGTGTGTGTGTGTGTGTGTGTGTAGAGTGTGTGTGGAGGGTGTGTGTGTGTGTGTGTGTGTGTGTAGAGTGTGTGTGGAGGGTGTGGCAGCAGAAGAATTGATCCCAACCTGTTTGACAGCATCCTCCTCTACACACACACACACACACACACACCCTGTAGATGAGGTCAGGTGACAGTTATGGGCGGGATTGTAGTATCATCATGATAATTACTTTAATAAAGAGAATCCTTTTTTATCAGTGTGCTTAATTTCACTTAATAATCATGATATGAGTGTGTAATGAGCTGTTATAGCACGGGAGCTCCAAGAAGAAAGAAGCTGAACACACATTAAACTAATCTTCAGATTCATTACGACATACCGGTGCTGCTGTGAGCCGTTATCTTATCATTACTGCAGATAAGGAGAGAGAGAGTGTGTGTGTGTGTGTGTGCTGATGGTGATGAGTTCTTACTCCACACACACACACACACACACACACACACACACATTACAGTAGCGAGAAATCTCGGGAATGTCAACATGAGTTCATAAAACCTGGGAAATTTTTTTGTTTTTTTGTTCTGTTTGTTTCACTTTTTCAAAGACAGTCTAACCTTAAGCATTTATTTATTTGTTTGTTTATTTGTTTGTTTAGTTGTTTATCTATCTATCTATCTACAATGGTGATATTACCATGATGAAGTAGTATACAGTAAAAGTTACACTCCTACTGCTGCACTTTTTATCAGGTTCTTACTAGCATTAGCGTTAGCCATAGTGTTAGCGTTAGCCATTGAAGCTGCAATGTAATCTGGCAATGTGTTATCTTAGCATTAGCATTAGTATTAGCAGTAACGACGTCTCATTAGGTTGCTATTGTAATGCACAGTGGTGGAATACACAAAGCTCAATTCACAAACAGGAAAAGCTTTTGTGTTCCAACAGCTCATGATTATGCAAAAGCTAACAGGTCAGTGTAACACACACACACACGCACACACACGCACACACACACACACACACACACAATCTCTTATTCCTTTTGAATACCTGGTAACTAAGACTTAATTATATCAGTATGAAAAAAAAAAAGTAAATAGTGTATTAATAAATAGGACATAGTGCAATAATATATTTATTATATAAATACACTAACAAATTCTCTAATATACACACTGCATAATGTCCTACTCACACACTAATACACTACATTGTACATTTATAAACACACTGCATAGTACACTTATAATTAAACTACATAAAGCTACTACATAAACTACAAATTATGCCAAAAGTGTTAGTTACACTGTAAAGTGCACTTCTAATGCAGCTCATAGTACAGCAATAAACACACTACATAGCGGGATACGCTTCATATTAACAGTCTTATAAACAGTACACACTAACATAAACTACATAATGCAGTAATACATTGTGCATATGCACTAGTTTAGAGCTAAATCTCTTTCATACAATATAGTGTGATAATCCATTTATTACACTCTATGAAGCAGTAATGAATACACTACATAATACACTAACGTACAGGCTAAAGAACAGGCTAAATGTCTTATAAGACTAGCACTAGCAATAATATCAATACACTACATAGTGCACTAATACACTACACAGTGCCCTAATACACTATAAATACACTACATAGTGCACTAATACACTATAAACCCAGTACATAGTGCACTAATACACTACACAGCGCACCAATACACTATAAATACACTACATAGTGCACTAATACACTACATAGCGCACTAATACACTATAAACCCAGTACATAGAGCACTAATACACTATATATATACACTACACAGCACACCAATACACTATAAATACACTACATAGTGCACTAATACACTATAAACCCAGTACATAGAGCACTAATACACTACACAGCGCACCAATACACTATAAATACACTACATAGTGCACTAATACACTACATAGCGCACTAATACACTATAAACCCAGTACATAGAGCACTAATACACTATATATATACACTACACAGCACACCAATACACTATAAATACACTACATAGTGCACTAATACACTATAAACCCAGTACATAGTGCACTAATACACTACACAGCGCACCAATACACTATAAATACACTACATAGTGCACTAATACACTACACAGCGCACCAATACACTATAAATACACTACATAGTGCACTAATACACTATAAACCCAGTACATAGAGCACTAATACACTACACAGCACACCAATACACTATAAATACACTACATAGTGCACTAATACACTATAAACCCAGTACATAGTGCACTAATACACTACACAGCGCACCAATACACTATAAATACACTACATAGTGCACTAATACACTACACAGCGCACCAATACACTATAAATACACTACATAGTGCACTAATACACTATAAACCCAGTACATAGTGCACTAATACACAACACAGCGCACCAATACACTATAAATACACTACATAGTGCACTAATACACTATAAACCCAGTACATAGTGCACTAATACACTACACAGCACACCAATACACTATAAATACACTACATAGTGCACTAATACACTACATAGCGCACTAATACACTATAAACCCAGTACATAGTGCACTAATACACTATAAACCCAGTACATAGTGCACTAATACACTACACAGCGCACCAATACACTATAAA
>NC_069712.1:1137500-1150000 GCF_027358585.1 Pangasianodon hypophthalmus | reverse complement strand
TTTTAATCCTATAACCCTCCCCCAACACACACACACACACACACACACACACACTCCTGCTTTTTCTTCCTGCTCTCTGATGCTGCATTTAAAGCTCATAACTCGGAATTCCTACTCAGGATCCCGGGACGGTCTCCTCAACCCCGAGTTCAGCAAGTGACGTCAAATTCAACATGGCCGCTCGCAGCACGAGCTGTAAACACAGTGTTTACCTGTAAGTGAGTTATAAACTGTATATATACACACGTATTAGCTTCAGATCGATCAGCATACAGACGTATTTATTCACTCGCTGAAGCTGTAACATTAACACTGAGGAGATAAACACACATCACTCAGAGAGATCGCTGCTAATAAAAGATCTCGGAATTACGTCGTTCCCGCTGCAGAGTTACGTCGAAGCGTTAGTCCTGGAGTTCTGAGCGGTTTTAGCTCTGTCTGATTCCGTCATATCAGACGTAATTCCGAGTTCCGACTTCACACTTCTGAAGTAAGTCGAATGCAGCATAAATGCAGGACGTAGCAGTGGGCGGAGTTACACCATGATCATTTACAAAGCTCCACCCACTTTCCATCAGTTTGGGTCGAACTCGGACTATATTAATGTTTTATTTCCAGCAGTTTATTTCGTAATAACGATCTGTTCTCTGTACAAACAGAGCTCGTCCATGTTCAGCGCTGAAATCTGATTTAGGTGATAAAATGTCGTGTTTAATTAAATTACGCGTTCTGATTGGTTCAACCGAAACGTTACATCATCACTATTTCCTTTTTCTCTCCTTTTTCTTGTTTTTTATTTTCAAATAAAATTTTTCTTATGCTTTTTTAAATGTCTCTTTTCTCTCTCTTTCCTTTTCTTTCCTCCCTTTTTTGTTTTCTGTCTCTCTCTTAGAGACATTTAGTTTTTTTTTTTAACACTTTTTATAATAAATAAAATAAAATAAATAAAAATGCCACCTCACAGCAGAAGCTTAAGTCTGTAGGGATGTAAAACGTCTTATACGCGGGTTAAGATACAATTTCTGTGAAACTGTATGGAGTCACAGATTTGTAAGCTGTTATCGGAAACCTTAATTAATTTCATAAGCATCATTTGGCCCCGCCCCCTCTCTGACCCCGCCCCCTCTCTGACCACACCCCCTTGGAGACTGTACTCCACTCCACTGTTTCCCACATTCAGGATGCAGGACCCTGCTGGGGCAGATGCAGAGCTTTACAGGGCTTTATTCACACACTGCCTATTATCTGCTGACACACACACACACACACACACACACACTCACACAAAGACCCTCGGGGCAAGAACGCGTGCTGTGGTCGCCTGTTCCCGTGACCCCTCTATGTGTGTGTGTGTGTGTGTGTGTGTGTGTGTTTCCTGAAAGTTGAGTCCAGCAGTAACTAAAGAAATCTTTATTGTCATGTAGAGTTTTAAAGTTCTGACTGATTCTGCTGCATCATGTGTTCTGTAGTCACATGACAGGATTTAATTTATTTATTTGTTTGTTTGTTTATTTATTTATTTTTTAAGTTTAATGTAAATTTAAAGACAATTTCAGAAGGAACATTTAGAGTTTAAAATTCAAATTGTGAACCAAAGCTAAATTACTGAGTGGCGTTTAGTGAAGTGTGCATCAGCTTTTACTTCCTGTGTGCAGGTTTGTTTTTAAAATCTATTGATTTTTGTTGATAGTGAATATAGAGCTTAATGCGTGAGCTTAATGAAAAATATAGCTGTATTTTACAAAATCTTTAAAAAAAAAAAAAAGAAACTTAAAATTAAAGTTTTCCATAATTCCACTTTAAGGGGTACAAACTTTTTTTGACACAGAATTATCTAAACGTTTATTAATTATCTAAATATTCTTATATTTTTTTGTCTTAAGAGTATATAAAGGTAGACGAAGACTTTATTTATTGATCATGGATTTAACAGCCCCAGGGAAGGAGGGAGAGATAAAGAGAGAGAGAGAGAGAGAGAGAGAGATAAAGGGAAGGAGGGTTAGTGTTTAACAGAGCCTGAGAGTTGACGACCCCGCTGCCCTCTGTGCTCTATAAACTCTTTGTTTAGGAAAAAAGAGGGAGTGAAAATGTCCCCTTCTGGTCACCTGTCAGTAATCAGCCAATAAGCTAATCTAGATGACCAGAAAGGTCAAAGGTCATGTGTGTCAAATGTCAATACAAAAACAGGAATACACTAACAGACAAAGCAGTGAGTGAGAGCATGAGGATGCATTTAAGCGTTTAAATTTGACTGAAAATGTAAAATAATATCTAACACTTTATTTATAAACCTCTTTATCTGCTACTCTGAAAAGGAAAGTGTCACTGAAACTCTAAAAACTACACACACACACACACACACACACACACACACACACACAGAGCTTCCTACAAACAATTTGTATTAAATAGAGAACATTTGTTTAACTGGAGTGTTAAAGATTTGACGAGTGAAACAGGAATGAAAAAGTGACGTAAGAATGAACCAATAATGATGATGCATTTATATTATATTAGTAACACTGCCCTCTAGTGGTCAGACGTATATTCAATATTATATTTTAATCAATACATTATTATATTTTACACCACAGCGCTGTTGAGTTCTGGATCCTGATTGGTCAGAAGGTGTTGATTAGTTTTCTATAACAGCAGCTCTGACAGTAGAGCAGGTTTTTATTAATGCACTCGCTCTAAATACGTTATCGTTTCTATAGTAACAGCTCATTCACAGGGACGTGTACAGCGAACGCTGCACTGATAATAAACCGATTAAAAACGTGTGTAATCGCTGATCTGGTGACGTTTTCATAAGGTAAGTAAGGATGTGTTTGTGTAGCATGTATGGAAGGAGTCTCCAGTGTCAGCGCTTTGTATCAGTCAGAGGTAAAGCTGTAACTTTAGGACAGAGGAGTTTATGCTTCTTTGCGGTTTCTCAGTAACATGCGGAACAAGCTGTTTCTTATTATATCTTATGTATTTGTTTGTTTTATCAGCTGCTATAACGTAAGTGAGAACAGGAACTAACATGTTTACAGAACATTAACTGTATGTAACTATAAATGGATAGAAAGTATGATGTTTCGTTCTTTAATAAATAAATAAATACATTTTAATTGTTGGTAAATTGCTGTGGTATAAGAAGAATAAAGAATAATGGGGGTGTGCTGATACAGGAAAATAATCAACTTTAGTATGTTTTTTTTTTTTTTATTATTTATACAACATTTTGTGTTCTAGCAGTGATTTACATTTTTTGTTCAAACTTGTATCATCCTGCTGATCACCGATGGCTAAAGAACAACTCATGTTTCTCCAAGCTGTTTGGAATAATAATAATAATAATAATAATAATAATAATAATTGTATTTTTGCACTATTCAATAACAACGTTGTTACTACAAGAAGACACTTTTTGGAAGAATTGGCTGATATTAAAAGTAAGATAAAAATAAATCTTTGAAATCATGTTCCTAGTTAACATTTTTCCGTGTTATTCACAATAACTCTGCCATCTTGTGGTAGATTGTTGAAGTACACTTGAACACTGCCCTCTGGTGGTGCTTTATAATTATTACAGTGTGTGTAGAGTGAGCACAGTGCTATTGTCTCACATCAGTTATTATCTTTTTCTTGAATTCTTTGTCTCACAACCATGACTTTCAGCTCCTTGTATGCCACAGGATATTATTTATTTTAAACATTATTTACGCTATTTTACTGTCATGTGGAGGCCAAGGAGCATCCAGATAGATTGATGCAAATGCAGAATCTCTTTAAAGGGAAACCAAACCAGCTAATAAACAAACAAGGACTGGGAAAGAACCAAAACTAGAACTGCAAAGGCTAGGCTAATGCTAGGCTAATGCTAGGCTAATGCTAGGCAAGGCAAGGAAAGCTTACATTAGAAAACAAAAGCGATACACAGCGCAAGCAGTAACCGTAATTTAACCACAAACACAGCCATGAGCTTAATGCTCCCACAACTAAAGAGGGAAAAACACGGAACTTAAATAGGGGGATTAATAGGAAAATACAGAACAGGTGTGAAAAATCAGGAAAGGAAATGGAGCAGACAACAGAAGAAGAGATTCAAAGAGTGAGTGAGAGTGCCCTCTAGTGGTCTGGTGAGGAATCGTCCGTGGTGACTATGACATTTTACATTATTTTACACTACTTTACACATAGAATATTTTGTACTTCTTTACTTTATACTCTTTTTATGCACTATTTACCCTATTTCACACACTATTTATACTAATTTACATTATCTGTATACTCTTTTACACTATTTATACTAATTTACATTATCTGTATACTCTTTTACACTATTTATACTATTTTACATTATTTGTATACTCTTTTACATTATTTCACACACTATTTTTACTATTTTACACTATTTCACATGCTATTTATACTAGTTTACATTATCTGTATACTCTTTTACACTATTTCATAACCTATTCATACTAATTTACATTATTTGTATACTGTTTTACACTATTTCACATTATACGTATACCATTTAACATTATTTTTATACTATTTCACACACTGTTTATACTATTTTACATTATTTGAGTATGATTTTATACTATTTCACACACTATTTATTCTACTTAACATTATTTTTATACAATTTTACACTATTTATAGTATTTTACATTATTTGTATATTATTTTACACCATTTCACACACTATTTATACTATTTCACATTATTTGTATACTATTTCACACACTATTTGTATTACTTTACATTATTTGTCTACTATTTTACACTATTTCACACACTATTTATACTGTGTTACATTATTTCTATACTATTTTACACTATTTCACATTATTTATATTATTTTACATTATTTGTATACTATTTCACAAACTATTGTACACACTGTTTATTCCATGTTACATTATTTGTGTACTATTTTACACTATTTCTATATTTTACATTATTTATACTATTTCCCACACTATACTATCCAACATTATATTTTACTATTTATATTTACTATATTTCATACGCTATTTATACTATTTTACATTCTTTTTTATACTATTTTACATTGTATTTTACTACTTTACACTATTTCACACACTATACAATCCAACATTATATTTTACTGTTTTACAGTATTATATTTCATACTCTTTTTATACTATCTTGCATTATATTTTACTATTTTACATGATGTCACACACTGTATATACTGTTACTGTATAATTGACCACCAGGGGGCAATGTGCCCACTGGATTGAGATGCACCTGATGAAAAATTCAAACACAAAGAAAAACAGAAAACATCTCAGAGCTGGCTGATGTGATGGAAACAGGAAACAAAGATGGTGAAGAGCAGAAAGAGGCTGATTTTACGGTACACTGGACGGGGTATTATGTTATAACGAATATGAGTTATATATGATATATTCCTCACACAAATTTATTATTAAGTAACACACAATCGGATACTGGAGATTAGATAAATGAGATAAAAAAAAAAAAAGAAAAAATATAAATTAAAATACAAACATTGAAATTTAGGTCTGTATTACATAATAACAGCAAACCTTAAATTATATTAAACATGTGACAAATGGTCTTATTGTTATCATATAAAAGATTTTCCTTTAACCATTATAAATATAAGTAATTTAAAAAAAAAAAAAGTCATATTCTTGTGCCCTGAATGTGTGCAATATTGTGTGCAGTATTGAGATGCATTATCATCCACATGAGCTGCAATATATCCGTAAAGATGGCGGTGGAGGTTAAAGTCACATTAATAGGGAGCAGAGCTGCTATAATCCCGAGATGTCAGGAGGTTTACACGCACCGAAAATTCAAGGCAAGGAGGAGGAGGGCGAAGCGGGGAGTCGGAAGTGCAATTTCCATCTGCTAATTGAAAAGCCGAAGCCGTCCTCGCCTCACAAAGACTGTGTGTGTGTGTGTGTGTGTGTGTGTGTGTGTGTCCGCTGCGCCCTGCGGCGCTCCTGGAGGAACCGAGTGGTAATGACCCGCCATCATCGCCCTCGCAATTAATTGCCGCTCCGCAGGAAAAAAAAAGGAGGCAGAGTCTTCTCATTATATCACTGTAGTGCAGCCCCCTAGTCCACACACACACACACACACACACACACACAGAGCTTCTCCATCACATTAGTTTGTCATACCTCTTCACCGACTCACACGTCCAGTAAAATCACGATAATCACCAAACATTCTATCATGATTTCATTAATGATATTATCCTAACTGTGTACTAACAACACCAAAGCCTAATTATCAAGGTGTTTTAACCCGCTAGAGAGCTCCAGTACTGCAGATGGCGCTGGTAAAATTTCATGAACGTGAGAAAAGGATCGCCACTCCTCAACCTCATTCTTCTCGTTTATAATGACCAATCACAGACCTGACACAGCCAGTGAACTCTCCGCACAACGTCCTATTGCTCCTCGGTTATGTCATGTTGTTCATGCTTGTTTACTCACAATAAGTTGCTAGCTTAGATTGGATATAAACACAGCTCTGCTTTTTAAACAGCTCTTGCACCAAGGAGCAAGCTAATTTAGCTAACTAACTAACTAACTAATTAACCTATATATAACCAGTCTGGAAGTCATTGCCAATTTTCTTTAAGTCAAATCTTAGCAACTAGCTTGCGTGCTAGCAGAGAAGGTCTTATCTAGCTATGAGAGATACCTCTAAGCAATAACATATGAAACATCATGCTAACTCTAGCTAAAGATTTCAATACAAGAGGATTTTAGCTAGCTAGCAACTTGGTGAATGCTAATTCATGCAGACTATCCATGTGCTTTAAAATGCGTATGTAGTGCTCATGTAGCGTGCCAGTCATTTTTAGCGTGAGAATTGTGTTTAAGCTGGAAAACGTAGCCAGATGTAGTGTGTATATACATATATATATATATATATATATATATATATATATATATATATATATATATATATATATATATGCAGATGATGTATATATACCTATACCTATATATACATCATCTGTATATATTCATGAAACACCCAGTTTGTGTCATGGAGAGATGTTCCATGCGTCCACATTGCTTTAACAATTACCCGTCATTGCTCTTAGCATGTGCGTGAACTGTCTAGTGTTACATAAAGAATCCTTAGCTAAGGTAGCTAGCTAGCTAACCAACCCAACCACATGCATGGCATATTTGTGCTTGTCTGTGAAACCTACTAATATGGTAAAAAAAAAAAAACCTTTAAATTAAAGTAAACCACAGCTACCTTACAAAGAAGCATAGAGTATCATAGCCAACATCTCTAGCCCCAAGCTAACTCCACCAAGTAATCAGTGATCTTCTGAATAGCCTTGCTGACATTGGAAACAATGGCTAAACTTGTAATCTAGCAGCCAATTGGATAAAACCTACCAGATCCTAGATCTGCTCCTGCGGCATTTCCTCTACCACAACAAACAATTTGGTAATTATGCAATAGCTCTCAAAAAAAAAAAGGTTTCCTACTATTTGTTGTACAGCGGGTAGCGTTGCCACATCACATCTCCAAGGTTTCCAGTTTTATCCTGAGCTCAGGTGACCCTCTGCCTGGAGTTCTCCCTGTGTTCTTGTGGGTTTCTTCGGGTTTCCTCCCACCTCCGGATCATCCGCCACCCTGACGAGGATAAAGCGTTTACTGAAGATGAAAGAATGTTACCTACAATTAGGGCATGACTGTTCTCCTCTTTGATGTGGTAACCCTGGAGAACACTAGCGAGACTTCACACGGCTTTTGAGATAGTCTAAAGGACTGCAGACTTTGGCAGTTTCATATTGGAAAAAGAAGAGCCAAGAAAGAGGCCTGGAGCTGAAGCAAGTTTCTCAAGGAGAACTAAGAGAATTAAATTCGTTCAGAGTGTTGGGTCCAGTGCATGAACCTGTCATGAGGTTCCAAAAGACTCCTACAGCTGCCCTTGGTAATCAGATACACTAGGAAATAATGTACTATACTAGTACAACTTTGTTCCTCAAGGTACAGACCATTTAACCTTAGGGTTGCAAATATGTATCTTAAAGAGAAGGTACCACCACAATGGTAGGTGTTTGAACCCTGAAAGGTAACATCCAGGTCTCCTTCAAGGGCTCCTTGAAATCACGTGGACAGCTTCAAAGGGTGCCAATACATTTCAACAGAACCAGGTGGTACTTTAGAGCTGAAATCTGCCTATAAGTACTAACACAAGATAATGGGACAAATGGGACTCGCAAATATGAAGGTACTGTTACACTACCACCTCGAGCACTTTGATTTTCATACTGAGAAATAAGAGTATGAGTCTTCTCAATACTGCACCCTCTACATGGTAGTCAGGGATGGGGTTAGTTACAGTGTTTTATACCTTTTTAACCTGGTCACCACTGTATGGATTGAACCATAGGATTAAACTAAAGGTCCTTTAAGGTTTAGTAGGGCACTCCACTGGCACCATTAATAATCTGATCCTGTTTGGTCCCTCGAATGGTGTTCTCTTGCTGAACTCAGCTCGACAGTAACCACTTACATTTCTCTTTCATTTAGAGTTGTTTTTTTGCTTCGCTCCTTCTTTCTCGTCTTCTTCATCATCCACTTCCTCAAAGTGACCAGTCTCACTACAAACACAGAAAGAGCACATTAGCTATGAATACAGCAGTATTGACAGTTTGTAAATATGGCTATTATAAATAAGGAATAAAATGTAATAAATGTTTGAATGATACTACAATTAAGTGCACAATATTAAACTGCAAGCTATTAGCTAGCAATACTTGTTAGCTCCATTAGCCTTGTGGCTCCAGTGCAAAACGCAAGAGAAACTGAAACGCCAAACTGAAGTGACTGCATTTGCGTAAACATGATGACGTAGTGTATGTTTCATTTTCATTTGGTGTAATCATGCCTTTAAACATAGCTTGTGGTGAGTCATCTATCACTATTAATCACTTTCACTGCAGCTATCACGAATTACATTATTACTTCATGACATGTTTACGAGAAGATTCCACCTGACAGGCTCACGCTTGAGATATTGAGATATTTATAAACATACAACGCTGATTTTTATTAATATAGTGGAACCCATGGAAATTGTCTTAGCAGTCAATTCTAAGTGTAATTTTAGTGTAATTTTAGTCATTTAGTATTTTTGTCAATAATTTACTACCACGTCTGAAATAAATTTTGATGTTCTGGATGGTTCCGTCTCGTTTCCTCTCTGACTGTGCCTGTAAGTGGTATGTGCTTGCTACCTACATTGTTAGCCTCAGTCAGTAGCTAGCTTACACTTGTCTTTCCCACTTTTCCTATTTCCTGGTTGCTTAGCAACAGTAACAGCATTCTCACTACTGTAACTACTTGAACATTGAGTTTATTGTGTGTTTACTTTCCTTTGTCAAAGTTTACAACTTCCTTTGAAGCATTGCCGTATTATTGAGTGTTAAAGATAAAAATATGTGATGGCTATCGCCAAACTTCCAGTATGTTCTAATGTTGCATGTACAAAAGTAGTGTGTGTGTGTGTGTGTGTGTGTGTGTGTGTGAGAGAGAGAGAGAGAGAGAGAAAGAGAAAGAGAGAGAGAGACAGTGTTGGTTTGTCAGAAAGTGTGTACACACTCTAATTAGAGCAGCACGGGAGAGTCAGACAGAGAAAGCGTGGATGGGCTAATAGCTAATGCGCTAGGTGTGTGAGTAAAACAGAAGGAGGAAATGAGGCGCACTTTTAAATAAACAGCCCAAGGTCGATTCACCTTAAACTGTCTCTCTTTATTCCCTCTGGCCACCTGGTCTGTCTTTCTGTCTCTCTTTCTTCCTGCCTCTAACTTTCTGCTTCTTTCTCTCTCTCTCTCTCTCTCTCTCTCTCTCTCTGTCTGACTCTCTCTCGCTATCTCTCTCTCTTTGTTTCTTTCTCTGTCACTCTGGTTGTCTCTCCTCCTGTCTATCTCTTTGTCTGTCTTTCTGTGTCTCTCAGATATCTCTATCTCTCCCAGTCTCTCTCTCTCTCTCTCTCTCATATGCAGTGTATAATAGGGGAAGAGGGATATGCTGTCAAAAAACAGGATGCAAATCATGGAAAACAGATGCAGGCACACACACACGAATAATAAAACTGCGTTCCATACAACAGGGAAAGTGGGAATATTTAACCTCCTACTAGTAAAAGTGCAAAGGAAAGCCACTCTGTGTCAGATTTCCAACCATTAAACTTAAATTCTCTCACTGAAGTCAATTTTTGACTTCGCTAATGTTAATGTTTGTGTGGTTAGATTTTGCTTGCATTAACTTTGCAGTGCAATAAAGGTTCATTTTAGACTCTCTATTGTTTTTGCTTTATATTCCAATCTCTTAGACAAGTTATGGATAAAACAAAATATTGGCTTTCATCTACATTATAAGCTGATGATACACAGTTACACAGTTCATAACATCTCGGTCAGACTCAGCAGCACAGTTACACAAAATACAAGATTCAATATACAAAAAAGTGTAGATGAACAGAAAAGTTTTTATTCTAAATTTTATAAAAGAGAACTACAGAGATTGAGCAATAAGTATGTCCACAATAAGGCTGATTTTCACCTTAGAATCACCAAAGAAAACATGGCGTAAAAGCGCAAAATGGAGCAACGAGAACAATCAGCAACTGGACACTAATGAGACACCGGTTATACCCATGACAGGTTCTCAAGGCAAAAAACAGTGAACCTAGAGCTTGGCAGAGGAAACCAGAAACCAGAATCACTGAAAATTTAAACTGCAAGGAAGGAGGGCTTTGTGGGTGTGTCATGGAAGATGAGTGTTACAGTTGCAGCTAGCAAGCCCCTAGTGGTCTACATTGAAGGCACCACCAATAATGAAAGTCTGATTTTGACATGGGATCCAACACTTCCTCGGTGACCACCCATGGCTACAGTTCTCCAATATTGGAACTGGCCCTTTATCCTATAAGTCCAGTATGGATAAGGATTCTGTCCACCATGACATGTGTCTAGGGGTGACTGGACATAGGTTTAATTTTAATGTCTGAGGGTGGTAGGTATAGCTTGTATACAAAATGGACTGATCAATTGGGTACTGAGTTTTCTACTGAGTCTTTTACTGAGTCTGGTGGTTTTGGTGACAAGTCATACCTTCTTCCCTGGCTGATATTCAGGAATGGAAATCTCCTTGCTTCTTTTCTTAAGGTATAGTGCGCTCAAGCTAGAGCTGTGAATCTTTGAGGTCCTGCAACTGCAATGAAACCATTCATCAACTGGGACCTTCTCTCAGCTAGGGTTCCAGTGGAAGAGAGGAATTTGGTAACCAAGGATACATTATAAGGATGTCATTCCTGATTAAGGAATCAAAGAGTATTTTCAGGCCAGAAGAGAAACTCGCACTCTTCCCCCTAATGGCCATCCTGGAACATGAAAATGTTCCTGGATTCCTGAAAAGGTTTATTCTTTGAAAACAAGCCTAATCAAGCCCTGCCCAAGCTCCACTGTTTAGCACCAATGGAAGGACCTGGCAAGGCAACAGGACAATGCATTTTAGAAAAATGATTGATCTCCCCCAAAGTAGTTGTTCTTCCTCAGAAACTGGAAAGTCAATGACAAAGGCCATCAACATATGAGCTCAGGAACTTTCAGGGATTGCAAGAGATTTCAGAGTAACTACTGGTATGACTCAGCCTGGGCTCAACAGAATGAGATGCGTTGCTACAAGAAGGTACTGCTCACCATTATTTTGGGCAAGTAGATGTTAAATGCTTGTAGACCATTTGGTGGGTCAGGGATCCATAGAAGTGTCCTCCTTGATATCTATGCTGATGTCCCATTTGATTAACCAGCAGATGGGTGGAATGAAAGGAATATTATAATGTGAATGTTATAATGTGGTGTGTAACCATAAAAGCTATAATGCATGTCAGTCATTTTGATCCGGAGCTTTAAGATTGGGACTTCTGGTGTTCAAACAGTGCAACTGCATTAGATGCATAATTAATAGAATGCTGATTTACACGATGTGACTCGCACATTCCCACCATGCACATCATCAAATTTTTGCATAGTGGTGCATCATGTCACAATGCATCATTACACCCCTAATGCTCACCACAAGTGGATGGAGGACACCTTCTACTTAACAACACCATTCCTTCAGATAGACCCTACATGATAGCCTTGGAGTAAACTTTCTGAAGAAGGCTATGAGGTGTGGCTTTTGCCAGAGCTCCTGGATTAAGATAAAACATTCCCCATCTCCACTTTTGAGACATCTACCTTGACTATAAATAGCACCTCAGGATTTGGATGGAATAAATGTTTCACTTTTGTTGCTGGTAACCAAGAACCCAATGTAGAACACTTTCTCTACCACAAGCACTCTCTCTGGACCCAGGACAAGTCCTCATGTGACCAATGTGTTCCTCCCAGGATGCAGAGCAGGCCAAGATATAGTTGATGTACAAGACTATTTTGCATTAGTCTCATATGGTTCCT
>NC_069712.1:1127500-1130000 GCF_027358585.1 Pangasianodon hypophthalmus | reverse complement strand
GTTATTTTTCTGAGTAATTTATCGAGTGAATCGTGTTGTAGTTTGAGCATGCCGTTTTTCTTTATTATAATTATTACGGTTATTTCTTCATAGAAACCAGGTATGGAATTGTGCAATAACGAGACAGCACAGGTTTCTCTCAGGCGATGCGGTTGTAGCTGTCGTTGCGGTTGTAGCTGTCGTTGTGGTTGTAGCTGTTGTAGGCTGCAGTCTCTCACACAGACTCTGTTTATAAGCCGTGAGAATGTTGGAGAAGTTGCGATACTGCGAGTAAAATGGCTGGAGCCTTTGTAATTATGAAGACGTGTAATTATTGTGTTCTTGTTTCAGTGCGCAGTGGAATAATCGCAGTGGAATAATCGCAGGATGCTAACGCATTAGTCTCGGAGGAGTTTTGGCGTTGAAGAAGGACGGACCCCATCGCCGCTTGACGTCTCTGCTACAGCGCTGATCACAGCGAGCGGCCATGTCGAACATAAACAGTGCGCTCTGCATCGAGAGCGGCGCTAACGCAGACGTGTCTCTGTTACAAAAGGACGCCCTTCAGGAAGCCGGATTAAACCAGCTGTTGGATTACAACGCAGAAATCGAACGTTACCGCTCTTTCGCAAACTTTTACAAAACCAATGGCGCGTTTCCTCAGAGTGCCAAGATCGCCCGCATCACCACGCCCATCTTTCCCAGCGCGCGGATTGGCGTTTCGCCGTGGAACTGTGACAACGCCGTGCTCTGGGGGCGCAAGTCGGCGCCGATCCACCCGAACAGAACCAGGAGCGAGTCGTCTCAGCGGCCCGGGAAACCCGAGACTCTGCAGATGGCGAACGGTAACTTCCTGTCCACGTTATCGCCGGAGCACTGCAGGCCGTTAGCGGGGGACTGTGTTAACAAGCTGAAGTGCGGCGGCGCTGCTGAAGCGGAGATAATGAACCCGGCGTTCTCCGCCCTCCCTGCTCTGGGGGGAATCTCTTTACCCCCCGGGGTCATCGTCATGACGGCACTGCACTCTCCCGCCTCCGCATCCGCCGTCACAGACAGCGCGTTTCAGATCGCCAACCTGGCAGACTGCCAGCAGCATAATAATAATCACAGTAATCACATTTCCTCTCCTGCGTCCGGAGGAAACGCCGCCAAGAAAAAGAGGAAGCGCTGCGGCGTGTGCGCCCCCTGCAGGCGGCTCATTAACTGCGGCGTGTGTAGCAGCTGCCGAAACCGCAAGACCGGACACCAGATCTGCAAATTCCGCAAATGCGAGGAACTGAAGAAGAAACCGGGATCATCACTCGAGGTGAGATTAAACCTTCTGACATTACGTTGTTTTTTTTAATGTACAATAGTGGAAGTGTCTGTTTTTTACAAAAATGCTTTAAGGAATCTGGGGTTAAAAGTAAAGATCAGTCATTTTGTCCTTCATGTCTGGTGCAGTTAAAGCTACGTCTGCATTAATCCAGATAAATTTGAAAACGCATCTTTTTCTCTACGTTTTGGTTTTCCGTCCAAACTGACGGCGGTTTTGTCCAGCGAAAATGGAGCTTTTCTAAAATGCTCTCTCAAGTGGATAAACTTTAAAACGCTGTTTTTGCATTGTAGTGTGGACTGAGAAAATGGAGATATTCAAAAACAATGACGTATTTTTAGTCATGTGACCCATCGACTCAAAACAAACAAGATGGCGGAGGATGTTGTGCTGCAGTTGGAAGTGTCTTACGCTTTTACGCACACACACTTTAGGGATGTGAGCGTTTTCAGATGTGTCTGAAATTTTTTTAAAACTTTCGAAAACGCCAGTGTAGACGGAGAACTGATGGATACTCTGTGAATTTTTAATTTTTGCTAATTGTAGAAGGTGCTGCAGAGTCGCTCCATATTTTGTCGCATTGTTTGTTTGATGTTTTTAAGGTTACTATCTGCATTTTTTACGGATTAAACGCCTTAATATGAATAATAATATTAAAATGAATGATTGAAAAAACTCACAAATGTTCTGGTCACTTATGCTGAACATTAACTGCTGTTTTCTGTCTCTCTGGTGTAGTTAGGAGCTTTATTAATAACAAACATCATCATTTTTTAAACTTATCTTCGAGGTGAACTGATT
This sequence comes from Pangasianodon hypophthalmus, assembly GCF_027358585.1. Classification (NCBI taxonomy): domain Eukaryota; kingdom Metazoa; phylum Chordata; class Actinopteri; order Siluriformes; family Pangasiidae; genus Pangasianodon; species Pangasianodon hypophthalmus. The sequence continues at coordinate 1,127,905 of NC_069712.1, read as the reverse complement.
CGTCCTCGGTTAATTTTCCCACAACTTTTCTGACAAAAGCAGGCTTGTGTTGTAAATAATTATTATATTTGTTTTCTGTTGTTTATGTGAATATATATATACATATAGTATAGTAATAAACTTTGATTGGATTTTGAGAAAGTGCAGACGGACCGTGTGTTTATCTGTGATTATCCTGTAAATAATGAAACGTCACATTTTTGTGTGCAAAAGCTTTCACATTGTTATTCTCAACATTTTATCGAGGGACCTGTGGAGTATTTTGACTGCGTTGTTTTTTCGTTATTAAAGTACACATCGCTGCGCTCGTAGTTATTTCTTCTTCGAGAAGATGGTGACTATTTTTAATAAATTTCCTCAAAACAGTGGCAGAACTGCGCTGTGGAGAAACATGAAACGCTTCCG
>NC_069712.1:1080000-1122500 GCF_027358585.1 Pangasianodon hypophthalmus | reverse complement strand
TGTGTGTGTGTGTGTGTGTGTGTGTCAGTGTGTCAGGGTGAAGAATCAGTGCATTTTGCCAAGGGTCTGATTTGCATTCGCCTCCCACACACAGCACCTCACACACTCTCATCAAACCACACACACACACACACACACACATACACACACACACACACAAACAGCCGACATTAACGTTTCACACTATCACGATAGCTGCCCAGCTTCTTAACACAGCGTACACTTTTATCACTATAGTGTCGTCGTAGCAACGGACATCATCGTTACAGAAAGACCCTCGAGCAGTCAGCATTATCGTGATCTCAGCGTTTAGGTTCCGTGTGTGATGTTTATCATTAATGATTTATTAACTGGTTCAGTGTATGAAGAGAAGAGAACGGACCGAGAACGGAACCCAGAGGAACACCGACTGTAGGATTACGGTGATTCTTTTACGAGGTTTCGTATGATAGATATTCAAGGTAAAGCTTTGTGTAGCAGTTGTAAGACAAACTATGTAAATCAATAACTGCAACACATTAACAAACCAAAACCAGAAATTCAACACAAAATTCAGGAATGCAACAACAAAACCAAAAACACGACAGGAAATTCGTCAACACAATAAAATTTGGAAACACAACAATAAATTCGTAAACAGAACAGCAGAACCAAAAACACAACAAAATTTTTCAGGAACGCAACAGAAAATTGGAAACGCAGCAGGAAATTTATTAATGCAACAGGAAATTTATTAATGCAACAGGAAATTCGGAAACGCAACAGGAAATTTGGAAACGTAACTCTGGTGAGTGTACGCAACTAGTGCAGTTAGCTTGCTAACAAACATTCTTCTGTATCTGTATCTGCAGCTGTGCCGTGAGTCTGCCGTCCTCCTACTGGTGGATTTTAGACGAGCGTCGTAGCGGCAGCGCTCACACTCTGACAGTTTAATCAGAAATTTCTCACACTGACACATACTGCGTCCTGTAGTGCGTTCTAAAACCGCAGATCTCAAATCACGAGCTGTTGCGAGGCCATACGGACTTCATACAGTGTAAAGGTGGCTCTGTACTCTGCAGGATGAAAACAGAAGGAATCGGAGCTGGAGGAAAGTAAAAATAAGTAAAAAGAACTACGTGCTAACGGGATGAAATACAGAACGCTACTCAGAGTGACTCTTTAACACGTACCGATTTGTTAGACCTCGAGGATGAAATGTAGCTCGATATAAACTATAAAATAATTTGTTTTCATTTTCATTAGAAGCGTCGATGCTGTAGGAAAGGCGTGTGATGATGGAGCTCAGCGGTTTAGTGTATGTACAGAATTAGAGCGAGTGAATTCTCAGCCCTGAACACGTCAGACTGCGAGGAGGAGAAACGTGACGTCCACGTGAGCTGCTGCGCCTGATCCTGAGACACGAGACGCTACAGACGGCGTCGGTCCTGATGTAAAACAAGTCTGCTCAGATGCAATGTGAAAGCCGATACGTGATCTCAGCGTTTTTATCAAAAATAAACGTGGTCCGAGGACACGCCCCTGAGGAGCTGCTGTACGCTTACGAGATATTAAAAGTCACGCTTTTAGCTAACAGCTCCTGCTTTGTGTCACAGTTCCAATGTGTTTATTGTATTAGTCCTTGATTATTTTGCCCCTTTATACACCACTGTGGCTGAGATTCCTGGTGAATTCTCGTGTTATCGCACACGTCTGAGCCACGTTTCCGAGTGTTACTGAAGCCTACCTGTGTTCTGACCTCTCACTGTACACACTGTGCCTGATAACTCACACCTTACAGACGTCAATCACTTATTAAACTGGGGTAGGTCAAAGATTTTGGCTTGTTTGGAACGTTAAAAAATTTCTTTCTTTCTTTCTTTCTTTCTGTCTTGAAGTTAATAAGAAAAAATCGCAGCTTATTCCATCATGTTAGTGAGAAACCGCAAAGAAGCGTAAACTCCTCTGTCCTGAAGACGTTGGAAATCTTAAAGTTACAGCTTTACCTCTGACTGTTACAAAGCGCTGACACTGGAGACTCCTTCCATCAGTGTTACATAAACGTCTCCTTACTTTAAGAAAACTTCACCATATCAATGATTTTTAATCGGTTTATTATCAGTGGAGCGTCCGCTCTATACGTCGCTGTGAATGAGCTGTTGCTATGGAAACGATAACGTATCAGAACGAGTGCATTAATATAAACCTGCGCTACTGTCATCTAATCAACACCTTCTGACCAATCAGAATCCAGAGCTCAGCAGCACTGTATATGTATAATATGACTATAATATCTGTATTTTGAGGCATTTTTCCCGCTCAGTCCTCCACGATTCAGATGTTGACAGGAGGAAAAATTCCCATCAAACAGTCAGAGGCGAATTTCACATTCAGATTTTTTGAGAGCAGAAAAAAAACCTCAGCGTGTGCACAATAGCATCGCTAATACGCGACGGCATGGCCTTGACAGCCCATGAACGGAACAGTTTGTGATCCGATTGGCGGAGTGACACTGCCAGGCAGGGAGAGAAACAGGAAAAGAAATCTCCCGACCCTGGAAAAGAGCGTACAATTAGCGAGCGCTGTGGGATTCGCTGATGTCAGGCGGAAGAATGGGTGACGTGGGAGACGCTCGGTGCTTTTGTGCTCGCACTGGGAGCACGTTGTAATGAAAAGGTCACGGCGCCATTGTACAGCGCTCTCACAGCCATGAGCTTTTTTTTTTTTTTTTTAAATAAATAAATGGTTGGTGGCAGGACCTTGAAGAGCGGCGGCTTTAATGAGAGCGGAGGAGCCGAATAAGCGTCCGCGGGCTGCGCTAATTTGTTTTAGGTGTGCTCAGAATAGATAAGGACGAATGTGTGGCCTTCCAGCCCCGCTCTTCCTCCTCCCTCTTCCTCCACAACCTTTGCTTCCCTGGAGATAACGCTGCACGCTAGCAGCCAATCTCAGCGGGGGAGACGAGGAAAGCGAGGAGAAAAAAGACAGGAGGGAGTGAAGGCGATAAAAAAAGGAACGAAAGAAAGGAAGGCCTGAGGGACAGGCAGCCTTAGATGTGCCGATTGGTGGATTTATTCACGCTCTAAACTTGCAGGCTAATCTAACCGACATCTGAGACAGAGAGAGAGAGAAAAACAAATATCCGAGTCGCGTAACGAGTCTCAAACCTAAAGGCCAACCTTAAGCTCCTGTCAAGACGATGTGCGATTGCTTAATTATGCCAATCTCTCGCTTTGGCACTGACGAGACACAACCGTCTCTCGAATTTCCCCCCGTATTATTTTTAGTCTACATTTATAATGATAGTCTGAGAGATATTTTTGAAAAACTGAAAAAACCTGATAATTAGCAGTCTCATCGTTGAACAACGATTAAATCAACGCATTAAAAAAATTAATATTCTGAAATAAATTAGCTAAATTAAATAACATTCAAATAATGTCGTTAAAAATGAATGTTTTGCTTTTATTTGCATGATGTAAGTCAAACGTGTTGCTTAAACTTTTTGTTGCTTGATGCATAAAAAAGGGGCCTGAATTTTATTTTCACAAATATTCTAATTATAGCTACATTTTCTAATTAAAAATAAAAACAAATGAAGTTTGCATCTTAACAGTAATATACAGTCGTATTCAGAGTAGAGTTCAGCACTCAGTGAGGATCTAATACTGAAATCACACACATCAGCACTCAGACCTCAGACCGAGTGAAGCGCTGTTCAGAAGTTACGTTAGAGTTACGCATGTGTGGGCGGAGTTTGTCTAAAATAGGGGCGTGTCTCAGTTACGCTTTATTCTGATCTTAAGCGCATGTTTCTTGCGTGATTTCGACTCGAGTGAGGAGCAGCGTTCAGTCCAGCTCCACTGTCTGACTGTTTAATATAAACACAACACGTCATGCTGAAATTTATGTTTTAGCTCCAAACACACTCACACACACTGTGGAGTGATATTAAATACATACATATGAAACTATTCATTACTTACAGATGAGCGCTCGGTCAGCTTATCCTTCCAACCTCCTCTTAGATTTATCATCGTCATGGATATGATCATCGTACTGGTCTTTTCATTTCTTTTTTACATTCTCTTTTACTTTTGTTACGTAATATTATATATTCCTTCTTCAGTCCGTATTTTCTATCCCTGATTCTTTTTTCAGGTGTAAAGGTGAGTGTGTGTGTTTAAAGGTGGTGGTCTATATGTTGTTGTAAAACTCCGTCTCAGGCGCTTCTACTGAAGAAACATCTGCTGACCTCGGAGGTGTGAACTACACGCTGCTGATCTTAATCATCTGAATGTGGAGCTCAGAAACTCCACTTAAACAGCTGCGTAACCCGACTCTGAATACCAGGAACTTTCCTCACTGACTCTGAACACCAGGAACTTTCCTCACTGACTCTGAATACCAGGAACTTTCCTCACTGACTCTGAACACCAGGAACTTTCCTCACTGACTCTGAATACCAGGAACTTTCCTCACTGACTCTGAACACCAGGAACTTTCCTCACCGACTCTGAACACCAGGAACTTTCCTCACTGACTGACAGAATACCAGGAACTTTCCTCACCGACCCTGAACACCAGGAACTTTCTTCACTGACTCTGAATATCAGGAACTTTCCTCACTGACTGACAGAATACCAGGAACTTTCCTCACACACTGAACACCAGGAACCTTCCTCACTGACTCTGAGTACCAGGAACTTTCCTCACTGACTGACAGAATACCAGGAACTTTCCTCACCGACCCTGAACACCAGGAACTTTCTTCACTGACTCTGAATATCAGGAACTTTCCTCACTGACTGACAGAATACCAGGAACTTTCCTCACTGACTCTGAATACCAGGAACTTTCCTCACTGACTCTGAACACCAGGAACCTTCCTCACTGACTCTGAGTACCAGGAACTTTCCTCACTGACTGACAGAATACCAGGAACTTTCCTCAACGACTCTGAACACCAGGAACTTTCCTCACTGACTGACAGAATACCAGGAACTTTCCTCACTGACTGACAGAATACCAGGAACTTTCCTCACTGACTCTGAATACCAGGAACTTTCCTCACTGACTCTGAACACCAGGAACTTTCCTCACTGACTCTGAATACCAGGAACTTTCCTCACTGACTCTGAACACCAGGAACTTTCCTCACTGACTCTGAACACCAGGAACTTTCCTCACTGACTCTGAACACCAGGAACTTTCCTCACCGACTCTGAATACCAGGAACTTTCCTCACCGACTCTGAATACCTGGAACTTTCCTCACCGACTCTGAATAACGGGAACTTTCCTCATGACTCTGAATACCGGGAACTTTCCTCATGACTCTGAATACCGGGAACTTTCCTCATGACTCTGAATACCGGGAACTTTCCTCATGACTCTGAACACCGGGAACTTTCCTCATGACTCTGAACACCGGGAACTTTCCTCATGACTCTGAATACCGGGAACTTTCCTCACTGACTCTGAATACCAGGAACTTTCCTCACTGACTCTGAACACCGGGAACTTTCCTCATGACTCTGAATACCAGGAACCTTCCTCACTGACTCTGAATACCAGGAACTTTCCTCATGACTCTGAATACCAGGAACTTTCCTCACCGACTCTGAATACCAGGAACTTTCCTCACTGACTCTGAATATGGCTCTTAGTGAATAAGAAGCTATTTGGGATTTGAGCTGACTCTGTGTCAGAGAGATGAATAAAAAATGAGTTAATCATTAAGATCAGGAAAATATTATTGTGGGTAAATAAATAAAAATGAATCTAAAACAATGATAGAATTATCATTTTTGCTGCCTGGTGACTTTCTTTGCGTATAAAAGCAGCACAGTTTTCACCTTTCTCTGTGTATATAAAATTATACACTCATTAATATTCAAACTCATTCAAATACCGAACTCCCATAATTCTGTTCACCGGACGAGAGCAATGTCTTGGCTACGTATTTCTTAGTGAAAAACAGCTAGCATTCCGGATATGGATGATGCTAAACTGGTGGCTATAAGATTCTGGTACTTGTTAGCTACATTGGCATCACAGCTTCAGGAAAATCATTGGCTGTAAAAACGTTTGAGCTAAAGTGACATTGTGAATATATAAATATATAGATGAGTGTCAAATTAAAGAGAAAAGAAAAAATAATACTATTTATTATTATTATTATTATTATTATTATTATTCGTGGTTAATCAGTGCTAGCATGTCGTCTGAGTCGTCCTGATCTTACAACTCCGTCTCGGGCGTGAAAGGGAATCGGACAGTGTGAAAGTGCAGTGCGGTGAACGCTAATGTGCTGCGCTTTAAATTTTAAACAGACATGTGTGAATAATTGATGGCGGCTCTGGCTGGGAAGTTAAAAGGTATCTCGTCATTACAGAGACGCTGTTTGGGGAAAAAAACACGACACCGAGCTCCGAGGCCGCAGGACGGACTGTAACATAAAAATAGAAGCTAACTGAATTTAATACTGCGATATTTTCTATTAAAGCACACATAACTCATGATGATGGTGCTGCTGCATCACTTACCGTATGTTTCTATAAAAAATAACTAAATACTATAGTGGTGCTGAATTACATTTATTACACTGATTCAACTCAATGTTATATTGTTTTCTTAGTAATTTACCATTTAATACATCTGAGGGAAGTTCATCTGTAGCAGCGATGCATAGGGGTCCAAGCACTATTCTGGTTCTGTCTTGTTTCCAGTCACAGTGTTTTTACTTTAACTTTAGCTAAATTAATGCTGTTGTTTTTTTTTTCGCCCTCATCCATCTATTTTCAGTTGCCAGCAAGAATGTTCTCATAACATGAACCATTTGAAAGACACAACAATTATCAGGTAGTAAGAAGTTGCTGATTATTTTTCTGTAACAGCAGCTCTGACAGTAGTGTAGCTGTGAATCACAGGTGTAGATTAATGCAGGGTTGGGCATGGTGGCTTAGGGGTTAACGCTGTTGCCTCACACCTCCAGGGTTGGGGATTCAAATCCTGCCTCTGCCGTGTGTGCGCAGAGTTTGCATGTTCTCCCCATGCTTTGAGGGTTTCCTCCGGGTACTCTGGTTTCCTCCCTAGCCTGAAGACATTCACTGTAGGCTGATTGGCATTTCCAGATTGTCCGTAGTGTGTGAGTGTGTGTGTGATTGCGCCCTGTGATGGGTTGGCACCATGTCCAGGGTGTCCCCCGCCTTGTGCCTCAAGTCCCCTGGGATAAGCTCCAGGCTCCCTGCAACCCTGTGTAGGATAAGCGGTACAGAAAATGGATGGACATTAATGCTCTAATTGTCATTTCTATAGTAACAGATCATTCACAGGGACTTGAATGGTGGATACTCCACATAATAATAAACAGATTAAAAAGAAAAATGGGTGTAATTGATAAATGATATGGTGACATTTTCTGTAAAAAGACACTTATTTAACATTTATGGAAGGAGCCTCCAGTGTCAGTGCTTTGTACGAGTCAGATGTACAGATGTACTCTACTTGATTAGCTGAAACTTTTTTTTTTAAAAAAAAAAAGGTGCTTAAAGGCCATCACTTAAAGCAGCATGGTGTTTTTGTAGCTTTCCGTTCACCCAGGAAGAGCAGCTCCTAATGAGCACACCTCTTCTTCATTAGTGTCTGAGTGAGGTGTTGTTCATTACTGCAAAGGCCACGGGGTTGTCTGAGTCCCAATCTGGGGCAGATGTGAGAGTAAAAGGGCAGTGTGTTGGGGCAGATGGGCAAATCTGTTGAGGGCAAAGCAACAGCAGTGTTATTGCTCCATGTATTGTTACTGTGTGTGTGGAATTCTGTGATAGAAGTGTGATAGAATTTTAATTCAATCTCTGAAATATCTGCGCAAACGAATATCACTGAACATTACCTCAGTTTGACTGTTGTCTTTATCGCACTTCTTAGAATGGTGCTTTGGATAGGATACTTTTGAAATTGTTATTAAGAATTTGTCTTCTCTATCTTACTCTTAAGAAAGGTTTATTTAGAGATTAGAGATGAACAGTGCATTAATAGTGCTTGGACCCCTATTCATTGCTGCTTTGTATTAATCAGTGATCATTATTATGTATAAAAAAAAGATTTGCTTGTTTGTTGGCGCTGAATGTTTTGACTATAAACACTTTAAAATTGGCCCAAATTAAACATGATTTGCTTTCCACACATAACTATTACAACAGGATTGAAGTTTACATCCGCAGAGATGAAGATGTTACACATTCGACATTCCATCATCCGCCATTTTTCATGAACAAAACACCCACAAGTTACACTTCTCACTTCAAATACAATACATAGAACAAAGAGTATTTTATATAAGCAAATGTATGTAAAATATATGTATACTTAGTAAAAACGTGCTGATAGTGTGTTGATATAAAGAGAGTGAAAAAAAGAAGACTCTTTTTCAATGGATTTGCTAAAAATTCACTGGAGAGAGAAACATTTTTGGATGTTTTTTATAGGAAAAGGAAAAGTGAAACCATCTTTTTTTAGTCTTTTATTTTTGACTCCATGCATGCAAACTTCAATCCAGTCTCAGTGGAAATAACATTCTTGACATCATTAATATCTGTGTAGTGTTACTGACCCGAGTGTACACACATGGGCCAGAAAGAGAAACCCAGTTTAAACAGACCGTGTGTGTGTGTGTTTCCGTACAGACGGATGCGAGTTGTGCCGTACGCTTGCGCTGGTGCTTATTACCTTAAAATATCAGCGCTTCCAATTTAGGCCCCCGAGAAACCGCCAGCTCCCACACATATGCCGCAGAATCTGTCGAGAGGAGCGAGGCGAACCCGCTGCTGCTGCTTTGCATTTTGATTTAACATTTCAGAGAGCAGGCAATCTGCTCACCGCGCTCGATTAGCGTGCTACGCTACGCCAACGCAGCGCAGGTAGTCAGCCTTTTCCACCTCATATACCCCGAGGATGGCGGTGGGGGGGAGACACGTCAGTGGGGGGTGAATTTCTAAAAAGGTGTTCGAGCAAAGTAAAATGTGAATTCTGTGTGAGGATTCTGAAGAGGAGGAACAAGATGACATCATCAAACAAGACTGGACGGACATGGTTATAATAATATCATCAAAAATAATATTGAAATCAAAATAACTGGCATTAAAACATTCAGAATTTTGTTTATCTCATGTGTCATCAAAATCGTGACCTTACATAGGCATAGCAATTAATTAGGGATTACAAGACACATAGAAGGTCAAAAATTTGGTAGTTTCATATTTCAAAAGGACAAAGTAGAAAGCTAAGTCACTAGCAAAGGACATAGCGTATTAGCTACAAGTTATACAGCCTACTAATCACTAAATCTTTATGTAAAAAAAATCAAATATTGTGCCTCCCTCTAAATCAAGCTGCACTTAAGTTTGAAAATTTACCATGAATATGTAGCTAGCAGCAGTCAAAGATGCCTTTATATTAGCTAGGATGCTAGCTAGCCATGTTGGTACGCCACAGGTGAATATACAGTATATGTGAAAATCAAGAGTTTATTTTGTTGAACTTGCGGTGAAATGCTACATGTTCGCAAACATCCCACATAATTGTCTATCATGTGACTTCTGTAAGTGATGTGACATCATTTCCTGGACTCGGGGGTGGGGGGGGTGGGGGTAGTCGGGTGCTAATACTCTGAGAGATGAGATGTACAGCCAGACACTTGAGTACAGCCGCAAGCAGCGATCAGCTGGGGTCCAAGCACTATGTCACAAGTAGTCTCTGAATTCAGTTGACTGCTGTACTGCCACCTAGTGATCAATATGATGACACAGAGAGTGATTGTGTGTTTCATGACATTGTTGCTCATCTTTCGAAGATTCAGCACAACGGGAGTTGATGGAATGTTCAACGAATAATGGTTAATGGTGATTGACTCTGACACCATTCAGTAAATGGGAAAAAAAAGTGTGAAAACTTTTTTTTTTTCCTTTTAAAAGTCCATATCCCAACTGCGATTGGTAATTTTCTCCCTTATTTGGGATAGACAATAAAGCTTTTGAATTGAATTGAATAGTAGCATGTAGATGGCATGAAGAACCATTTCCAGGATCAGCGCTTTCCCCCGAGAAGTAAACGTGAAGTAGAAAACTTTTCTGCAAGTTCTTTTCCATCAACACTCCATCAGTGCTTAAGATTAGCTAACAGTCTTATAATATATTTACATATTTATTTATGCTGATGAGATTTCTAAACAGGATTGCTGGTATGCTAACAGGTCTGCGTAGGAGTGCTGTGGATTAAAACCCCTCCAGAGATATGTAGATTATATTTGTATTATATTATATGGTAACAGTGTCCTGAGAGTTTCAGTGGAGATTTAAATGCAGCTTTCGGACAGAAGGTCAAATTTAAAGACCTTAAAGGGAACACAAACATATTTTTTCCCGAGAGGAAATAAATTTTTTTTAAAAATCGTGGGGTATTGAAAGGGTATTCAAAGTCCATGTAAGGGCAGGTGAAGGGCACTGAACAGGGCAGTGGTGGGGTTTTGCACAACAACTAATTTCTACTAGCTGTGCAGTTAATCATAAAAGTAGTCAGCTAGTCGTCTTTTCTACAGTTTCAGCAAAACGTTTTCAGGACTGTTTTATTTGTTTCGGCAACAAACGCATCACGCTTCAGTTAACAGTCACACACAGACTTCACGTTACAGTTTCAGCCTCAGTGCTTCACCGTTAACAAGGAAAATAAATCAATCAGTGCACTAAATGTGCAAAATAATAAATCTGCGTATCATATTACACTATTTAAGGGCATAACAACTCTTGAAGTGCACTTATCTGAAATCGCTGATTCTGAAACTGAGCGCATGCAGCGTGGAAGCTCGTCAGCGTCGCTCTGCGTGTAGCTCAATGAGCCGGGTGTATTGCAGATGGAGGATGGAGTGAAATGTCTACAGCAGCGTCTGGAAGGTTTTTCCTCCACGTTCCACTCCGTATAAACCTGAGTCTGGAGCAGTAGGTTCCAGTCGGCATGCGTCGCTGATCTGCACGGATTTTATTTACATTTAATTTAGCTTTAAATGACAACAGAAATAACTACAGGAGGAATTACTTCAGGAGCAGACAGAAGTAAAAATAAAAAATAAATCCCTTTCCCAGCTTTGTCTTGTGTAGATGACTGTAGCATCGACTGTATGTAGTCTGAAATATTTTCAGAATAATGAAGTACATTTAGCTGCTTTCTTTACCCTCTGCCTTGCTGGTTTATTCACCTGCCCGACTAGACGACATCCACACAGCACTCTCTAGTGCATGCTGTAGTCTGCTAGTTTATACATCCCCGAGTGGGAGGCCACAGAGACACACTAAGGGCACTAAGAGGGCATTGAATGAAAGGGCACTTAATAGGACAGTTGGCATGGGTCCCAAGGGCACATAGAGGTCATTGGTAGGGCATCATGAAGGCTTACAAACATACCTACAAACCATTATGTGGTGATTTAGAAGACAGTTCTAAGGGAAAGTACTAAGAAAGCTTTTGAATAATGCTGAGTAGAAAAATAAGGCAGAAACGCTAAGGGCACTAAGGAGGAATCCAGAGGGCACTCAGAGGACATTGGAGAGGTTATCTGAAGGGCATCTAGAAGACATTCAGTGGCCACTGAGAGGAACTCAAAGAGGGCATCGAGAAATTAGCTAATAGTTCAGAAAGCAGGGATCCCAAGAGCACTTAGGGGGCATGCAGTGGGCATTAGAGTGGCACTGAGTAGGGCACTAGGGGGAATCTGAGGTTACCTGCTGCTCTAAACCCTGGCAGCTGTAGTTTCCCCTGCTTTCAAACATCTCATCTCGTTAAATGGTCCTAATGAGCAGATGATTAGTGGAGTCAGAAGTGTTAGAAGAGGGAAATCAATCTGTAACCAGGACTATGGATTGAATCACTGCTCTGAAATGGCTGTAGGGGCTGAGCTTGAGCTTGAGCGGAGTTAAACCGGAGCTGTACAGGAAGTCCTGTGACAGATTTGATGAATTTCCTGTGTGGTTTTGTCAGCAGCGATGCTGTGTTCTAAAAAACGTGCGGCTAATCCAGGCCAAAATCTCAGCTCCACAATCGCCTCCTGTGCTCCTCAGCAACACGGGAAAGTCGATTTATTGAAAATAAACGTTTCTAATCATTACAGTTCCCTGGATGTTTTAGATTGCGGCGGTTTCAGGACGCTGCAAGGCTAAAGTAATCACCTGCGGAGTGAATAGATGAGCGAGTGTGTGTGGGGTTCGGCCTTGGCTCACCGTGCTGAGATGAGATTTCTCTCCCAGCGTGCCTGTGATGGATTACTACACCGTCCAGCGTCGAGCTCAGCGACGCCCCAATATTCCTGCGGAATCGACTGACAGGCGATATATAACCCATCAGTTAGGGACCAGCGCACACACTGAACTTATTTTTTTCCCGAGAGCTGGATTTTTGGCCGACTCCCAGCTCTCTCAGTGCTGACCGGCTCTCATCGGCTGTGTTTCTGGTGCAAGAGTGTTGTTGTCTATTGTAAAACATTTCAGTTATGTATAGCATTTATATATGGTAAAGGTGTGGACATGAAATAAATGTGCTTGTCTCACCTGTGGTTTAAATCTCACAACCCCAAAACACTCCATTGCTACTGATCATCATTTAATAATCTGATATATATACAGCGTGTTTTTATTTCAAACCCAAGTAGGGTGGAGAAGAACAGGGCTTTAATTTGAGCTGTAGGTCTAAAATCAAAAGAGAGTAGAGGAGCTGCTGAAGCTCCAGCGAGGGGCGTGGTTAGTAATCGCAGCTTTACTTACAACTTCATTCATATTAATTACAGCTAAATCATTCATATATAACATATACAACACAGTAATACATGCTAACATCCAGCTGTCCAACTGAGGAGCCACACTGTGGAATCTGATGATAAATGTAACTATAAATGGATAAAATGTATGATGTGTAATTCTTTAATAAAAAATTGTAATCATTGGCAAATTGCTGCAACACTTCTGGATGTGCTGTTAGAGGAAAATAATCAATATTTATCTAAAACAGCAACACAAAGTGTTTATTACTTAATTAGTTATGGAAAGGGGTGGGGTTGGGATGTGGGGGTGGAGTTATGCTGAGGGGTGGGGTTAGGGTTTTCACCCTTAACCGTTTAGCTAAAGGTAATTATATCGTTAATTACATCTGCAATTAAGTATTACAAATAAATCACACTCACTAGTTTTACTGACTTCATCAGTTACTGTTTCTCTTTTTCTCCTCTCATCCCTCTTCTTCTCTTTTATGTCTCTCTGCACCAATACGGAGTCACAGCAAGATAATTTTTTGCCTCGAGACATTTTAATTCAAAACAGAGAGGCCTTTTGTCATGGCAGAGGAGTGAGGAACGCTGTGGATTGAAACACAGCCGGATTGGCTGACCTTACTGCGTTCTTGAGAAAATTTGTGCGAAATGTGTTTGTAATTATGGTGGGGAGGCAGAAACGGGTCGAGAAAGAGAGAACAGGAGAGACAGAACAGAAAAGGAGAGTGTGTGAGACAGAAAAGGACAGTCGAGAGAGAGAGAGAGAGAGAGAGAGAGAGAGAGAGAGAGAGATTATTTATTTATTTGAGAAAAAGGCCTGTCAGAATCTCTTCCAAAGCGCTGCGGTTGTGGAAGGCGTCCTGAATCTCAGTCCATACGTTAATAAATAATGAGTGTGTGAGGGTGACGGAGGGGACGAGGGGTATAACGAGCATCAGCTCATCCCTCCATCCTCACAGAGAGAGAGAGAGAGAGAGAGAGAGAGAGATCGAGTTTAATATTTTTTTATTATTTAAAAAAAGTAAAAGTAAAATTTATAGAAATGTAAAATAAATTGTTTTTCCATTATTAATAGAATTTAGATAGATAGATAGATAGATAGATGGAAGTTTGGTTAGTCCTGGTCTTTAGGGCTCTGACTCTTGGTTAGTCCTGGTTTTTAGGGCTCTGACTCTTGGTTAGTCCTGGTCTTTAGGGCTCTGACTCTTGGTTAGTCCTGGTCTTTAGAGCTCTGACTCTTGGTTAGTCCTGGTTTTAGGGCTCTGACTCTTGGTTAGTCCTGGTTTTAGGGCTCTGACTCTTGGTTAGTCCTGGTTTTAGGGCTCTGACTCTTGGTTAGTCCTGGTTTTAGGGCTCTGACTCTTGGTTAGTCCTGGTTTTAGGGCTCTGACCCTTGGTTAATCCTGGTTTTAGGGCTCTGACTCTTGATAATCCTGGTCTTTAGAGCTCTGACTCTTGGTTAGTCCTGGTCTTTAGAGCTCTGACTCTTGGTTAGTCCTGGTCTTTAGGGCTCTGACTCTTGGTTAGTCCTGGTTTTAGGGCTCTGACTCTTGGTTAGTCCTGGTTTTAGGGTTCTGACTCTTGGTTAGTCCTGGTTTTAGGGCTCTGACTCTTGGTTAGTCCTGGTTTTAGGGTTCTGACTCTTGGTTAGTCCTGGTTTTAGGGCTCTGATTCTTGGTTAGTCCTGGTCTTTAGAGCTCTGACTCTTGGTTAGTCCTGGTCTTTAGGGCTCTGACTCTTGGTTAGTCCTGGTTTTAGGGCTCTGACTCTTGGTTAGTCCTGGTTTTAGGGCTCTGACTCTTGGTTAATCCTGGTCTTTAGAGCTCTGACTCTTGGTTAATCCTGGTCTTTAGAGCTCTGACTCTTGGTTAGTCCTGGTCTTTAGAGCTCTGACTCTTGGTTAGTCCTGGTTTTTAGGGCTCTGACTCTTGGTTAGTCCTGGTCTTTAGGGCTTTGACTCTTGGTTAGTCCTGGTCTTTAGAGCTCTGACTCTTGGTTAGTCCTGGTCTTTAGAGCTCTGACTCTTGGTTAGTCCTGGTTTTTAGGGCTTTGACTCTTGGTTAGTCCTGGTCTTTAGAGCTCTGACTCTTGGTTAGTCCTGGTTTTTAGGGCTTTGACTCTTGGTTAGTCCTGGTTTTTAGGGCTTTGACTCTTGGTTAGTCCTGGTCTTTAGGGCTTTGACTCTTGGCCAGTCCCAGTATTTGAGCATTGGATTTGTTTGCACAGGAAATAGACACTTTGGCTTGATAAAATGAAATAAAAGTAGAACTGATTATCTGATTAATTTTCTTATTACAGTGCGAAAAATTACAAATTCCATCAAAACAGAAAGAACAGAGAGAGAGAGAGAGACACACAGAGAGAGAGAGACAGAGAGAGAGAGGGAGAGTGAGACAGGTAGAGGACTTACAATAACAAACCTCTTTCCACTCTCTGTGCCGCTGCCGTCCTCCCTCTGGCCGTCTCTTTTATTCAGACATTGTATGATGCCCTTTTTCTGACTCTTAAGAAAAAAAGAGACATTAAAAGAAAGAACGGCACTCAGAGAGAGAGAGACAAAAATAGGGAGGGACAGATCCATTTAAATTGTCTATCCTCTCTCTCTCTCTCTCTCTCTCTCTCTCTCCTCGTCTTTTTCCTGCTGTAGGTTACTCAACTCTGCTTTTTCAGACAGGAGAATAAAATGTCTCCCCTAAGGAATTGTGGGTAATTAGAGACGTCTGATTTGGTGGAAATTAGTCAGAGGAAGAGAGTGGAATAAATGATGACGTAATGGGTGTATGTCTGGACGGCGCCGTGTTGATGAACTCATCTTATTAATGTGGTGCATGACTCCTCATGACGAGGTGGTTCGTCCTGACACCATAGAAACCGTTTCATTGGCTGGAATCAGTCACATGGTTACCTACACTGCTTATATGACAATCATGCTAGTTTACATTAAATTATTATTAAATAAATAAGCATGCTAGCCATGTACACAGATAGCTAACAGTCTAATAAAAAGAGTCAGTAATTATAGCTAGTGTGCTAGTAACTAAACATAAACAGCTAAATAGTTAGCATGAGAATTAGCTATTATATAAAACAACATTTAAAAAATACAGCGGTGTGAAGCTTTTACGTTTGGGAAACATTTGCACAGAAATGTACTGTGTGTGTGTGTGTGTGTGTGTGCGTCAGTCTAATACACATTCGGATTAGGGCTTGATTATGAGTCAGCAGCATCTGTCCACCCCTCACACACACACACACACACACACACACACACACACACACACACACACACACAGAAAAACACACACTCCTCAATCAGTGTGGGACATGCGAGGCCTCGCCATTAAGCGCACCTGCCACCCACAATCAGTGTCAATGGCTGTCAGGACCCCAACACACACACACACACACACACACACACACACACACACACACACGGGTCTCAATCATCCGGATTGATTCAGGACGCTGCAGGTCTGATGGGGAGAGGAGAGAGAGCACAGGGATGATGTGGAATGAGACGAGACCGAGACGCGCTGATTACAGACAAAACCTTACTGTCCTTCCACCACCTGTCTCTCTCTCTCTCTCTCTCTCTCTCTCTCTCTTTCTGTCTGTCTCTCACCCTCTTTGTCTCACTCATCTCTCTCTCTTCCTCTTAATCCATCTCTCCCTCCCTCTTTATCTATCTCTTCCTCATCTGTGTCTATCTTTCTCTTTATCTGTCTCTTTTCCTCTTTATCTCTCTCCCTCTTTATCTGTCTCTATTTTTTCTCTCCTTTTTATCATATCTGTTTCTGTTTTTCTAGTATCTCTCTCTCTCTCTGTCTCTCTTTCTCTCTCTCCTTATCGACTTCTTCTCTCTCAGCAGTGTTGATGGAGTGATAGTGATGGTTTGAGTGTGTGTGTGTGTGTGTGTGTGTGTGTGTTAGCTGCGCTAATTGAGCTTTCTTGTGTTGGTTTCTGCAATGTGGAAAAAAAAAAAGTGGTGAGCAGGAGGACCGAATATGATCGATACTGCAGGTCTTAACAAAGCACACACACACACACACACACACACACACACACACACTTCAAACTCATTACAGTGTGTGTTGCATCCAGTGAAGAGTGATCAGTGCGCATATAGAACATGGAGCTCATCTTCTTGCACTTGCACTAAGAAATTACAGATATTATACCAAAATGTTCAACATCAGTGTTACAGAAGGTTGTGAGGTCAAATCCCAACGATATCTACTGCGTCCCTCAGCTAGATGATATTATTATCATTATTATCATTATTATTATTATTATTATTATTATTATCTCAGGTGTGTGTTTGGTTGGGGTTCTGGTTAAAAGTGTGTGTTTTGTGTATAAATGTAAATCATATGCAGTGAGATTTGATAAAACGGCTCTGATTCCTCCTAAATTATTCTTTAAATCCTCTCCAGCACTCACACTGTCACAGGAAAGCGACCGTCCTTTCATTTTAAACACCGTGATTCTGTTCTTTTGTGTGTCTCTGGTTTTTTTTTTCACGTTTAGATTTCCATCAGTGCTGGGAGACGTTACAGCGATCCCGCTCCCAATCAGCACTCAGTAATCCCCGTCAGCGCCGCTCTAATCCCCCGGGGCGCTAATTGGCCAGGAACTTCGCTATTTTGTGTCCCGACTGCCAAATGAGTTCGGAGAGCAGCGATTTCTCTTCTTTAGCGGCGATTATTGAGCCGGCGAGCGCCGTTCGTCTCCGGCGCGAATGGAGACGGCGTAATTAAACGGCTCATTGTGGCTCGTTGGGAATTCACGGCTCCCGCGCTGTAATTATTATTTTGGCGCGTCGGTGCTCCTCCAGTCTCTGGCAGATTGAATTAAACACAGACGGAGCTGCAGTCAGGATCGTGATCAGAGCTCGCTGCAGTGAAATGAGGGAATAAACGCCGTTTTAGGGGCAAAGCCACACGGACAGTTTAGGCATCTGTCAGAAAATGTGTTACGTGTTACTGGAACTCTCAAAAAATATACATACGTACATTTCTGTGTGTGTGTGTGTGTGTGTGTGTGTGTGGAACAGGATTGAGATACAGGTAAATTATTTCATTTAAATATGTACGTATGTATTTGAAGTATGTAAAAACGTCAACCTATGAACGAAAAAAACAGCTGTAGTGCTATAAGTGCAGTTTCTTTCTTAATTTTAAAGATATTTGGATGTTTGTTTTTACTGACAGATTTTGAAATCTGGATCTTATTTAAACAGAAACCTTTAATGTTTACAGAACACTCATGTATACATCTCAGTCAGAATAAACTGATTAATACCAACCTGAATCATTTCTGTCCGAGAGGCAGACGTGGGTTAGTGGCATTTTATCCCTGAGTTCTGGATTGTGATTGGTCAGAAGGTGTTGATTAGTTTTCTATAAGAGCAGCTCTGACAGTAGTGCAGCTGCAAATCACAGGTTTATTTCGAATTAATTAATTAATTAATTGAGTAAACTCGTTCCCTCAGTTTAACTGAGTAATGGTTTCTCCCAGAAACTTGTATATTTCAGTGCGCTTAACTCGATGCTCATGGAGACTGGACTTAAATAATTAAGTTCACTTAACTTGGTGTTTATTTCAAGTGTACTTAAATACAGCGCGTCCCAAAAGTCTCCATACACAGCGGAAATACACACTTTTTAACAAAATGTAACTTTATTTACAAAACCTCCTCTACGTGATGGTCATTTCTTTGTAAACACACACGGAGTCGTTTCTCCTACTGATGATCTCTAGAACTTCACTACACCAACACCAGCAACAGACCAGACGAAGAGCACCGCCTTCTGCAGTTATCCACCAATCAGAGCGTTAGTTACCTTGTTGCTAGGCGGAACTTATCGCATGGCCAATCACGTCAAAGAAAGAGCAGAGTGAGCTATTTTAATAAATCATGATTTTGAGTTCATAACACTTGAAATCGTAAGTTAATAAGTTAAACGTACTTAAATTTTTGATTTACGGGGAAAAAAAACGCAACATTTTAAGGAATAATGTTAGTCAGGAAGACTTGGTTGTTTACGTAAAGACGGCGTTAGGGTTCACGTTGTTCTGATACGTTATGGTTTCTATAGTAACGGCTCATTCACAGGGACGTGTACAGCGGACGCTCCACTGATAATAAACTGATTTAAAACGTGTTTAATCGCTGAGCTGGTGATATGATTTCAGGCACAGAGCGCTGGAGCTTCAACATCAACAAACTGTTCCTAATTCCAGTGATTTTTAAAACTCCACACACTACACAGTGCGATTAGTTTTTGTGTTGCACAAAGGCGGTTGCGTCATTTCAGGTTCCTGAAGTCCCGCCTTTACTCTGCGTTCACGCCAGCAGGTGTCTCTCACGTCGCTCTTGTAGGTGTGGCCTGAAACAGTAGAAGCCAGAACGTAAAGCCTACAGCTCACTATACGATTTATACACACTCCTTTTGTTTAATATCTTTATATAAGTGTGTTTTACGTGTTACGTTCTCGGCTTCGTTCTCAGACACACACACAGGCTTTACTACCTTTGTGATGTCATCCATTAACTTCTTCATTACTATAGCTAAACAGTTCTAAACCTAATCCCATGCTGTAGTTTGTCTCTTGTGGGCGTGGCCTTTACATCATTTTTTTATGAGTAGTAGCTATATGGAGCTTCTGTATCTAACGAGTTAAACACAAATTAAATAATGCACTAATCAGTGCGAAAATCTAATCTATTGTGTGTTTTACGTGTTACAAGCGCGGCTTCGTTCTCAGATTAACTTAGCAAAGCGAGCTAACTGTAATAGCTACGTACACTCACTAGAGACACCAACGATCTCTGCTACTTCCTTCCACGCTTTATTTTTCTTCCTAACGTCTCTGTACACGTTTAATGATAACGAGAGCTCGTATATGACATGAGAAGATGAAACCACGCTTATAATTCTTCCATTTTTACGGGAACAGGAACTAAAGTAGTGAGCGGGGAACTGAAGAAACGTCGCACCACACGCTGTAGGATCAATCACAGGAATCGTTCAAGACAAACGTTTGTTGCTTTATAGTGTTGCGCCTAATTTGCATAAAATTGAGAAAATCTTAATTAAAATGTGTGAAATTGCAGCTCTGTGTCACACCTGCGTAGGAAACGATGGCTTTTCACTCGCTAGTGAGAACGCGCGACTGAGTTTCTCGTCCATCTCATTTAATTTCTCCATGTTTAAGTAGCGTAATGTGCATTTCCTTTTCCTAACATCACTTCCTGTTTTCTCTGCTCTTCCTCTAGAGGACGCCGGTGAGCAGCGGAGAGGCGTTTCGATGGTTCTTCTAGTCCCAAAGAAACACACCGTCATGCCACATTATTCAATAACTGACTCAAAAAAATGGATTTAAAGGCTCCAGAACCTGGAAGTGAAACCAAACCTCGCTGGAGGAACGACAGAAACCACAGAAACGAGAGACAGACGGAGAGAGAGAGAGAGAGAGAGAGAGGTGGACGAGAGAAGGGTTAACGCTGTAATTTGTTTATTTCTTGTGTAATTATCACCATTTTCTGTGTCTCTGCGTGTTCGGTGTCGTGGCTGATCGAGCTACAGACGCTAACTTATAGACAATCAGCACCCGGAATAAACCATTCAAACGGAATATACCATTCACCTGGAATATACCATTCTCACGGAGGACGGCGTGATCACGCTGAATGTCTCGCAGCTGTGAGTCGAGGTGACTGAAGGACAAGCGACAACAGGAGGACATCTATGAAGCTGGAATAAACCATTCCTGAGGAGACGGGGGGATCAGATACAATCTGTCTGTCTGTTCATCTGCCTGTCTCTCCTTCTATCTTTCTGCTCTGCCTCTTTATGTATGTAGCTAGAACAATCCATTCCAGGAGAGAAGGAAAGGAGCTGATGCTCTCTCTCTCTCTCTCTCTCTCTCTCACCTCTCTCTCACTTTCTCTCTTTGAGACCAAACCATTTCTCAACAGAGGGGAGGATCGGATATTTTACGGATATTCTATCTATCCATCATTCCATTTACTTATCTGTCTCTCTGTCCATCTCTCTGTGTGCACATCCCTCCATCCATCCCTCCATCCATCCATCCCTCCATGATTGGAACAAACCATTTCTGATCAGAGGTGGAGGATGATCATTTATGATCTACTTACAGTGTCCCACGATTGTCATGTGACCTTATCGAATGAGTGTAATGATGTCATCGATGTGATGATGACATCACGCACAGATTGGAACAGTCGCCTCGACAAACCGCTGCCGGACGATACGGACGGAGGAAATGCGATCGTACGCCAGACCTGCAGCAATAATCGGGAAATTCTTCAGAGTTTCAGTTGATTTATGCGCCGGGACGAGAGACGCAGCCAATCACGGTTCTGTACTTTTCCTTTAATTTGCCGCTGTTCGGACGTTACGCAGGGCATATTGTCTTGCTAACAACGTGTTGTAATTTTTAATTTGTGATGTGAAACGTCTTGATTTATGGAAAAACACTGGATCCTCGATTGTTTCGGATGAAATGTTTTCATAACGTTTCAATTTCTGTTACAGAAACACAGAAAGGCTGTGCATTTATTATTCATTTCTCTGTCCAGAGATCTTTGCTACGAAATCTTAGTTACGAAGTTAGTTAGCAGCTAAAGTTGCATCCATTCTGGGCTGAAGTCTCTCACATGGGCTACTGAAATCAAATAAAAATAAAATTAATAATCTTTCATAATTATGATCGGAGCATCTTAGCTGAACTAACTAAATAACTAGCTAAGTTATAGCTCGATAACACAAGGTATTGAATATAGCTAGCTAGCTAGTGTTACACTGGAGTAGCTAAACATGGGTAACTAATCACCTAGCTAGCTTGCAAATACTGTATAATAAATAAAAACAACTGGACAGAAAACTTTATAATAACAACGCACAGCCTGTCTGGACTTCTGTAGGTTGGACGCACAAGTAAATAAATTAAGGTTAAATTTCCAAACTGCTAAATTTAGCAAAGATCTCCTAGCTATGTGCACCAGATGAACTGAAGCGAGAAAAAGAAAACGGAGTAAAACTTAAAATTCCTCTCAGAAATTCTTCCAGATAATCTCATTATAGCTAGCTGGCTAATGTTAGCACTTATTATTATGACCATTTATCACGATGAATTAAAATTTCCTCTCAGAAATCCTGTCGGATTACTCCATGTTTGCTAGCTGGCTAAAGTTAGCGGTAAAAATGATGAATATTAATGAGTGATTTAAAATGTTAAGACTTTGCTGTAACTGACCTTCAGTTCATCTGGTGTAACAGATCAGATCTGTGTAATGTGAAGCCCAGAAACTGAAATTATGGTGTTAAACACGTGAGCGATGTTACTCACTAGCGCTGATGCTAGCGCTAACGCCCTGCTGTTGCATGTGTATCTGTGTTTTGGGTTTAAAGATTACTGAGAGTTTGTATATCGTCGTTGTGATGCTTTTATGTGTTCAAATGAAAGGAAAAAAAAGACCAAAAAAAAATTGGAAAAAATAATTTGATGTAATTTTTATTCTCACATGTAAAATTAAACATTACAATCACAAACCGTGTGTGTGTGTGTGTGTGTGTGTGTGCGCGTAACAAATAGATGAAAAAAGAGAGGGAAGAGGAAAAGGAATGAGAATACTAGCAGAGAGAGAGGGACACAGAGAGAGAGAGAGACAAACAGAAAGAGAAAGAGAGAGAGACAAACAGAAAGAGAGAGACAAACAGAAAGAGAAAAATAGAAAGAGAAAGAGACAAACAGAAAGCGAGAGACAGAAAGAGAAAGAGACAAACAGAAAGAGAGAGAGAAACAGAAAGAGAAAGAGACAAACAGAAAGAGAGAGAGAAACAGAAAGAGAAAGAGACAAACAGAAAGAGAGAGAGAAACAGAAAGAGAGAGAGAGAGAGATAGAGAGAGAGAGATGGGGTGGGATAAGGATATGATGTGCAGATGATAAAATGGTGGTTGGAGGTTAGTGTGTAGAACACTGGAGAACCTCCAGGCGTGGTGAGAACCACTTAGCTAACTGATACTACATGAGGAACTGACTCACCTTAGAACTGGCTGGAATGGTGTAGAACCTGGAGAAGATACACAGAGACACCCCAGTAGCTGAAACTCAGATGTCCTGGAGTGGCATGCACTTAAATAATGTCCATGAGGAGAAGTGTTCCACGTAGAATGTCATGGTAGCGACGATAGATTGGTTAACAAAAGTGGGTGATATGACATAATATGGCAGAACCCTTGGGTTTGGCCACAAGGTCACTCCGGACCTATGAAAGTCACTCCATCATAAGGTGAGCTTATGATGAAGGCAGGTAGGGTCTTAAAGAACTCCAGTACAAGGGTGAGATCCCACACCAGGCTCTTGGAGGAGCATAGCAGATGAAGGCGCTTTGATTCCTTCAGAAATGCTGAACCTAGTTTATGAGCCCCAGCAAGAGTTCATGCAGGGTGCTGTGACGTGCTGCACTGGCCACCACACGTCTAGATGCTCTTCACTCCAATGCAGGCAACCTGGCTAAGAGTGCCAAACCATTCCCTATAGATCTATTCTGAGAAGAAGCTACCAAAGCATTCCATCCCCTAGTGAGAGCAACTGTGGAAACCAGGGCCTCGTCAGATGAACCAGGGCTTTCTGTAGTGTCAGTCTGACATGGGATAAGAGGTCCACCTGTGCCCTGGCAAACTTTTGTTCTGGGACAGTTGAGGTGGTTTGGGCATCTGGCTAGGTTGCCTCCTGGACGCCTCCCTGGGGAAGTGTTTCGTGCATGTCCAACTGGGAGAAGACCCTGGGGCAGACCAAGAACTAAACGGAGAGATTATATCTCTCGTCTGAAGTGGGAGTGTCTGTGTATCTGCGTGGAGGAGCTGGAGGAGGTGGCCAGGGAGAGGGAGGTCTGGGCATCTCAGCTTAGACTGCTGCCCCTGCGACTCGTACCTGGATAAGCAGAAGAAAATGGATGGATGGATGGATGGTGACTGTTTCTCAGTACCGGTAGGAAAAGTTTGCTAGATAGACCACAGCATGGGGTAAAAGGGGGGCTAGCATTCTCAATGACTCTAGCTTCATGCTGGTGAATTGTGTGGCGTATTTCAGTGCTGTGGCACCAGAGAGAGGTCAGAAGGTGGGACTGAACTTGGAAGGCAAACCTCAAAAAAAAAAAAGCATGTGTGCTCTGGAGCGATGGGAATATGAATATATATATATATAACATACTGAATGGGAAAGGAACCAGTTCATCCCTCTCAGATCTAAAACTGGATGGAAACCACTGTTCTTCTTCTGAACCAGGAACTATGTGAGTAGAACCACAGGGTCTACTCTTTTGATCATGTTTCTGTTCAACAGTATAGAAGCTGTAATACTGTAGGTAGGTAGGTGAACACCTTGACGATCTGTTTTGGGTTTCTGGGTCTTTTCTCAAAAGTAGATATGAGTCTGATCTTGTAGGACTGAAAATCACTTCCTGGAAGCCAAGATGCCAAGATGGCTGCCAAGTGGACAGACTTTACTATAAGGACTTTAATGTCAGGCTTTAACTTCTTACAAATGTTCATCCCTCATCCAAAGCACACCAGAGACACTAATCCTCAATCTCTCTCTCCCTGTCCTTCACACACACACACACACACACACACACACACACACACACACACACACACACACACACACACTTCTAGAAGTTTCAGTGTATTTTCTTCATGAGGACTTTTGAGGAGTTTTGTCTGTAATAACTTCAGTCCCCATGGGGACGGTGCGTGTGTGAGTGTGTATGTGTGTGTGTGTGTGTGTGTGTGTGTATGTGTGTGTGTGAGTGTGTGTGTGTGTGTGTGTGTGTGTGTGTGTGTGTGTGTGTGTGTGTGTGTGTGTTGTGGTACAGACTGAGATAGGTTTGATTTCTGTGAGCAAGTGGTCAGATATGAAGATATGAAGATAAATTAATGATGTAGCTGAGCTGGTTTTTTTTAGGCCACACCCACTTTGGATTCAAACTCGAATACAGATACAGGAAGTCTAACTGTGTTACACCTCTAGTGTGTATAAACAACCGTAAAGAACAGAAGAGGAGAAGATTGAGAGGAAAAGGAAATCGGAGTAAAAGGAAGAGTGTAACAAAGAGGAAGAAGGTGAAGACCAGAGAGATGAAGAGAAGAGAAAAAGAAAAAATGGTGAGGGAGGGAGGAAAAGGAGAAGGAGAAAGGTGTAATAAGAGAAAAGTAAATGAAAACGAAGGAAGAAGAGGTATGAAATAAGTAGAAAAGAAAGAACAGATTTAAAATAAATATAGAAAAGAGGCAGAAAATGAGAGAAATGAGAGAAAGTGGAGATATTAAAAATAGCAAGAATGATACAAGGCAAGAAAAGGAAGAGAGGAAGGCAAAGAAGAAAAGAAGAAAAAAGAGAGGAGAGAGGAAGAGGCGCGATAATGCACCATACACTCAGATTAAAGCACATCAGAGACACTAATCCTCCACACACACACACACACACACACACACACACACACACACACACACACACACACAGAGTGAAGCTGTGTATCAGGCTGCAGATGCCCAGGGTGTGTATGATGTTCTACTACTCTACGTCTCAGACCGCCAGGGAGGTTTCCTTCAGAACTAGCAGATGTGATGCGAGCAGCAAACAAACACGATGGTTGTGACCATTTACCGGAGAAATGCATTTCCTCATTGCAGTCGCAGTGGAATACATGAGCGGAGAGGTGTGTCGCTCCTGTGGGGTAGCTCAGGCAGCCAGAGATGCCTTACACCCCCTGCAATGCCAGGGTCTGTGTGTCTCCGTTATCCGTGAGGAGGCAGACAAATGTCCTGATCTCACATACGAACGCTCTGGAACTAAAGTCCATCGCAAAAAGAAAGAGTCGCTGGAGTGTTTAGTTCAGCAGCGTGAGGTTCGACTCGGCCTGTGAGCGCGTGTGCAATATACCATCATCCTTTCCCCTAACGATCACCAATTACTACATTTAATAATAATAAAAATAATAATAATAATAATATTTGTATAACACCTTTCATATATAGAATGCAGCTCAAAGTGCTTCATGTCAAAACATAAAAACATAAAAAGAAGAAAAATCAAGAGACAAATCAAGAAGAATAAAAATCAATGAAGAAAGTAAAAGTGTAATATTAGGATACAATAATAATAATAATAATAATAATAATAATAATAATAATAATAATACATTTTTTATGTGCAGATGCAGGTCTGTAAAAAAATTTAAATGTTTTTATGTAAATGTTTTAAATGTTCTAAATTTGAACAAATAATAAATAAATATATAAAATATATATAAAAGATAAAGAGATATATTACCTCGTTTTTTTTTTCTTCAAAGTCATAACCATCCAGTTGGAAATAAACAATAATCTGTTCCGTGTAACGCTCTCAGCAGTAGCCTTAATGACATCACGGTCTGTCTTGCAAATACAAAACTGGAAATAATATCTAAAAGACAAAATATATTAATCAAAAGCTAATTTAAAAAGATACGTCTTCAAATCCTTTTTAAAAATGTGACTATTTTAGTTTCTAATTTCAGTAGGAAAAAAAAGGTTGCAGATTTTCGGGGGCTAAAAGCTGCTTCACCTGATCTCTTAAGGTTTCCGTTATAATTTATCAGAACCTCGGCACTGGAAGACCTCAAACTACGAACTGGAGCATATTTGGATAAACAATCAGAAAGATATGAAGCTGCTAAATCCTTCAGATGCAGATGAGCTGAAACAGTGGGATGGGATCTCGTCTCCTGGATCTTGTAAGCGCTCTACCTGCAGCAGGTGATGATCACCTGTGGCTTTGGAAAGGTGTGTACAGCACGTGAGCGGGGTATTACTGACTCAGGGGAAAAAGAGGGGCGTGGCCTGACTCACGGAACCTGTTGTTTACATTACGTCTTTACAGCAAAATAAATAAATAAATAACTGCTAGTCGCTAGGTTTAGCATATAGTCCGTGTTTTTAATTCATTACCCATTAGCACGGTCAGTAAATAAACCTGACGAGTTATTAGCTGTAATTAAGCTAATTGGTGTAAATTACTGTATATAAACTACGCGTGTATGCGCTCTGTACTGAAAAGCAGAGGAGATATCTATGGAATTCTTGTGTAGTGAAGTTTTCCTGATAATTATCAGTTTTCTTGATAATTGTTCCACGTGTGGAGCTCTAGCACGGATTTATGTTTGCTGAACATGGACACGGGAAGCTACAATGCCTCAGAGAAAGATGTTATAATATAAAACACTGTTTCTTTTTCCCTCCACAGACATTTAAATCGTCCGACTCGATATCCGTAGCGAACGATGGACTCTATGGGCGATTGCGGATCCTGTCTCATGCCTAATCGCAGTTCTGTGTGCGATCACGTGACTGATATACGGACTTTCTTCGTCTGGCTGGGATGCTGTTTCAGTGTTAGCTGAACGCTTAGCGCCTGTCAGTCACATCTCAATCTCAGGAGTCAGAAGTTCACTGCATGCAACTGGAACCATTTCTGCAGCTCTGGTTTCTGGGTTCTGGTTTGAAGGTCTGACAAATTTAGAAAACACTTTGAAAACACTCATTTTTTATTCTCCGCATCAGAAGCGTGTTCAGATACACGTATAAATCAGCCTCCCGGAGCCACACCAATGCCACAAGCTATTAAAGTTAACAGGTGGCTAATGGTTACCACTCAGTTCAGTCTTTATAACACGTCCATCTGCACTGTTCCTGCTGTATCCCTGCTGTTCAGCGCTGTTTAACTCCTCCACCACTCATGTTCAATAATCCAACACTCACTCAGGACAGAGCGCAGGTGGACATCGTCGCTGAACCACACTCTGTAATAGTTATTTCCAGAACAGGAAAAGGTCAAAAAACACACGCAGAGCAGAAACGGAAGACCATGGAACAGGACTTCGGCTTTTCCTGACAGACGTTTTCCTCAAGCGGAAAAAAGTTGACTTGTTTTTAAACTCCTGCTGATATTAAACCGTCCTGGATGCTGACTGTGATGAGAAAGATTCGGGGTGAAGTTGTTAACGTCTCTTAGCACTAACGTATGAAATAGTTTTTGGGGGCGGAGCTAATTGTGAGCTAGTTATTGTTAGAAGTGGTAGCTGGGGGTTTAGTTACAGAACCTTAATGATAAGCTAGCTAGCTAGCTATGTCAATTAGCTAGGACATGAGCTAAGATACTGTAGCGGTGGGAGCAGTGCTCTGGAGTGTTTCCACCTCACCGCTCCTGCGTTTCCACCCTGAGCTCACGTTACTGCCTGTGTGGAGCTTCACATGTTCTCCCTGCGTCCAGGTGTGTTTCCTCTGGGTTCTCCAGTTTCCTCCGAACAAAGAAGGAAGCACACACACACACACACACACACACACACACACAGATAGACAGTCAGAATGTGATGGTTATGTAGATTATCAGATTAGTAAATAGCTTTAATTAAATTTAATTAAATTGCTCATTTCATTATCATAATGTGACGGTGTAAATAAATAAATCACTCACACACACACACACACACACACACACACACACACACACACACAAAGAGACATTGAAATAGAAAGAGAGAGCAGTTAGTTTATTATAATATCGAAATTGCCTCGAGTCCCCAGTTTGCAGGGACGGTTACAGCGCCCCCTGCTGATCTACCTCTGCATTCTGCTTCAACACAATGGCAGAATTCAACATTTTAAAAAAAAGATTGAAAAAAGAATAAACTGAAAACTTCACAAAATTATTTACTTGAAGGGTCCCAGTTACGTTCAGTACTAATTCTGGTACGATCAAATACACTCTGTATTTAACTGAATAACAACAAGGTTCACAAAACAAAGTTGTTTATGAGAAAGAGAGGTGAAGTCTGACAAAGCAGGGCTTACGGCAAAAACATTACTGGGACCTTGATGATTGCTTCTTCTTCTTCTCCATCTTCATCTTCATTTTCTTCTTCTTCTCCGTCTTCTTCTTCATTTTCTTCATCTTCTTCTTCTTATTATTCTTCGTCTTCTTCTTCTTGCTCCTTCTCTTTGTATTCTTCTTCTTATTATTATTATCATTATTATTATATCAGTAGTAGTATAAATGGAGGTGGTGTTGACTCTTGTCCTATTATGGTTACAGCTTTAATTCTGAGTGGCAGTAAAGCTATCTGAGGTTGAAAAAATGAATTCAGAGAGAGACAGAGAGAGAGAGAGAGAGACAGTGAGAGAGAGAGAGAGAGAGAGAGAGAGACAGGTGCTGATGGGCAGAAAACTGTAGATATTAAATAGTAAAAGAAAGACAGAAAAAAGGAGAGAAAGCAAGAGAAATGCTCACTCGTCCTTTTTCATTATTTATTTCCTGCCTGTCGTTTTTCCACACTGCGCATATTGATGTGAGGAGAGGAGCTGTGTGTGTGTGCGTGTATGTGTGTGTGCACGTTTGCGTGTGTGTGTGTGTGTGTGTGTGAAATGTGTGTCAGAATCATTTCCTGACGAAGGAGACGAGCTGGAAGTAATCAGCAAACCGCTGATGCGGTGTGACAGACTGAGCATCGCAATCACACACACACACACACACACACACACACTCTCTCTCTCTCTCTCTCTCTCTCTCTCACACACACACACACACACACCCACACACACACACACCCACAGTAATCTTACACACTAGCAAGACCCTCACACACCCACAGGAAGTTAGAACGATGTGTTGCCCTCTGAATACATATTGGTGTTTTATATGTCCAGTGTGTGTGTGTGTGTGTGTGTGTGTGTGTGTGTGTGTATATGTATCAGCTCCAGATCTCCAGGAAACAGCTGCTGCTTAAAGTTACAATACTACTACTACTACTACTAATAATAATAATAATAATAATAATAAAATGAAGAGTGGCGATCACTGGGGTCCAAGCACTATTTTGCAGTAACCATGACACCTCTCACAAGTGTAAACACAAACACAAACACAAAAAACATTTGCAAACACAAGTGTTTTTGTGAACCTTGTTGTTTTTCAGTAACTATACGTATATTTTTATGGCTTTTATGTGAGCGTACCAGAGTTGGTTTTAAAAAAAGGAACCCTGGGAATCTATGACGTTAATTACTCAGCGCTGGACTGTAAGGTTTGTGTTGCTCAGTTAATTAAACTCTATCTGGGGTTTGAACGATTGTGAACAAATTTACAGGATTATAAATAAACAACACTTTAACCTCATATCTAATGGTGTAGTTAAAGCGAAGAAACATGAACGTTGTCTGACGCAAAACTCATTATGATGAAAAAAAATGATGTTTTTTTAACGTATCAACTTCCAAACAGTCAGACACTGTGAGACGCTGAGAATTTATTCTCTAAAATGAATCAGAATCGGAAAAGTGTTCATAAACACATTCGTAATTTTACAGCATGCTGCCGAATCAGACATCATTCCACGCCAACAGAAGATGGTTGTGGTTGCAGACAGTTAGAA
Source organism: Pangasianodon hypophthalmus (assembly GCF_027358585.1). NCBI lineage: Eukaryota > Metazoa > Chordata > Actinopteri > Siluriformes > Pangasiidae > Pangasianodon > Pangasianodon hypophthalmus. The sequence continues at coordinate 1,092,213 of NC_069712.1, read as the reverse complement.
GAGATAATTGGTCCGAGGAGCTCCGTTCTGGATCTAGGTCACGTTCCTACTGAGGAGCTGCCTATAATGGATACGTTTAGCTAGCTAACTTTATTCAGCTTTAAAATGAGCATCTTATGGCATCTGTTCAGGAAGCACCTCAGCTTTCAGTCGACGTCCTGGATTTATCAAAAGACTTCAGTTTCTCTGTAGTGTAAATGTTTCTGTGAGATGTGTGTGTGTGTGTGTGTGTGTGTCCGGTCGCTGCAGGCCAGAGCGCTGCTTTAGCCACTGACTAGAGTTAAAGTGTTAGTTTAGCCGAAAAGCACTTCCTGTTTATGAGCGCTAATCCGTAATAACACGTGGACAGCGTTTTAGCTAACATCAGTCCGATTCCTAACTAAAACTCTAAAGCTGGATTCTTCAGTCAGATTGTAAAAGTACCGTCAGGTTGCAGCTACTCCAAAGGGGTCAATACAATTTAAAAGACAGTACAATAGAAAAAACACAAAAGCTAAAAAAAATAAACGTAATAAAAAATAAAGTAAAGCTGAGTGGTAGCTGTGATCAGGTCATGGTGCACTCTTCACCAAACAGGAGGAATCCATGGAAAAGCTCGGCAGGGATCAGCAGGGATCAGCAGGGATCAGCCATGAGGCGTCTCAGAGCCCAAATACTGACGGAATCAAACAGCACAAACAGGAAGTCTAAACAGGAACTGTGTTACCCTCGTACAAGAACTGTGTGGTCCTCATACAGGAACTGTGTGGTCCTCGTACAGGAACTGCGTTACTCTCGTTCAGGAACTGTTAATTCTGCAGCTCTGATCTGCTGTTTGATCGAGCAAATTAGCGCAAGGACATAGAAGTTGAAGAAAAGTAAACAAACAGCATTTTCAAATAAAGGGCCACACACCTGTATTTCTGGAACCAAATGCCAGCTCAGCTACTTAGTGTGTTTTTTTTTTGTTTGTTTTGTTTTTTAAAAAGATGAATATAAATAATGTATAATCACGTTGGCTCTCAGTTGCTGTCTCGCCTTTTCCCAGAAGACGTGAGGTGATCCTCAGGTGATCCTCAGGTGATCCTCAGGTGATCCTCAGGTGATCCAGCGTCCTGGATTGGTGCCAGTGTCTCAGCATTAGCTAGGCGTGTCAGGATCTGAGAACTTTATTTCACTTAGGAAGTAAAAAAAATTGGACAAAGATACACAAAGACATTCGCAAACCCATATACACCAGTGTACGTAACAATTATATTTATACACAGGTTTAATGGAATATTGTACTATCACACTTATTATAATGTATATTCATGTGTGTGTGTGTGTGTGTGTGTGTGTGTGTGTGTGTGTCAGTGGGGATCTTCCTGCCAGCTCCTGCATGTTAGATTGACTGCTTATCCTGGTGATTGATTGGTTATCTCGTTGCGGTTGCCACGGCGCCCTCAGTGTGCATCAGTCTCTCCTGCTCGTCCTGACACAGACTGGGGGATTCTGGGTAATTGATGAATGAGGAGGTTTATGCATGCATTTGGGCCACACACACACACACACACACACACACACACACACACACACACACACACCTGATAAAGTTTGGATGTGAGTGGTGTTTATTAGGTGATGGTGATGGTGAAATCCTCCTGTTATTCTTATCTAGCTCACAGACAGACAGTCAAACAGAGAGCGAGACAGGTATGTTGGCAAAAAGATAGATTTTAGGACACAGCTACACAAATACGACACTTTTTATCCGTTTATAGTTACATTTAATGTTCGTGAAACATGTTAGTTCCTGTTGTCGCTTACGTTATAGCAGCTATAAACACTCGTTCCCTCACCAGTCTCTTTGTTCTCTCTCTTCAACTTAATAAGACAAAAAAACGCAGCTTGTTGCATCATGTGACCAAGAAACCGCAAAGAAGCGTAAACTCCTCTGTCCTGAAGACTTCGGAAAACTTACAGTTACAGCTTCACCTCTGACTGTTACAAAGCGCTGACACTGGAGACTCCTTCCATAAATGCTAGATAAACAAAACTCCACCCTATCAGTGATTACACACATTTTTATTCCGTTTATGTGGAGTGTAATAAAGAATAACGGATTAGAACGAGCGCGTTAATATAAACCTGTGATGTGCAGCTGCACTACTGTCAGAGCTGCTGTTATAGAAAACTAATCAACACCTTCTGACCAATCAGAGTGCAGAACTCAGCAGATAATGGAGATGATGGTCATGTCGATGTGTAGCGTTCAGTTCCTCAAGCTGTATTTCACTCTAAACTTCCACCACTTTCTCTTCACCTCATCGATGTTGTCCACGTCCACACTCACTGATCGCGACTTGCTAACATCTTCCTGTAGTTATAAACGCAGCCTAGCATTACACAATCAGAGCGTCTGGGCAATCACAGAGGAAGAGTGTGATTGTGTTCGGCTCTGATGGCACCATGAGTGAGGACACGATGCAATCAGGACGGCTTCAGAGCAAAGACACTGCGCTGTAGCATCCTGTCTTAATCACAGCTCATCCTCATCCTCATCCTCATCTTCATCCTAAACCTGATCCTGATCCTGATCCTGTCATATATCCAGTTTTTCAGTTCATAAATGTGTGTCTCGTGTTTTATCCTGCAAAATGCTTGTAAAAAGAATGACAGAATAAATGCAGAGGTGGTCATTACGTGGCACGCAGCCTGGATAACGACCCAGAAAAATATATTTCACTGAACCAAACCAAAACCTGGCTGTAGTTCAGCGACTCTACGCTTCAGCCACGTCGGCTTCTGTAGCACATCCTCTGTTTTAGTTTCCTCCGGTTTTATCCAATCACCTGCATTAATGTTCATTATTTATCATTAACGGACCACTGACTCGCTACAGAACTACACACACTCGCTCAGAAAGCGCCGAGTGTTACAGACTTTCTGGTCTGATTAGTGAACATGACTTATTGTTAATAAAAAGAAAGAAAGAAAGAAAGAAAGAGTCAACGACAGAAAACAGAAGATATAAAGATGAATGGATGGAGAAGTTTGTGTTTATTCTCCTTCAATGTCTCATCAGTCCCGGCTTTAGTCATTAATCATTAGTCTAAAGTGTTCATGTGAAGCGCTATTTCAGCTTCGCTCTAACAAGGAAAGGTACAAGAGGTCATTCTGTCCGACTCTATGGTGAGTCAGTAACGAGGCTGTGGACGTCAGAGACGATGGAGACGTTAGAGACGATGGAGACGATGGAGACGTTAGAGATGATCTACACCCAACTACTACACTGCATATTGCTCAACAATTCTTACACACACACACTGCCACTTTACTTACAACTACTGTACAGTTTTATACACACACACACACACACTACCACAACCACTCATCACACACTAATGTACAGTTTTACACCTGACACATTTACTATATTTCATACAGTTCGTCTGTACAGGAGCCTGAGGCTGTAAATAACATGGAGAGATATTTATATGTAGATTTTATTCCCTCTTGTTTGTGGTATATTATGAGTTTATTGTGCATTTTTAAAGTCTTGTGAACTGTTAAGTCTCAGTCCTCCTTATTGCTTTTGTTTGTGGCTGTTGGGATACTGAATTTCCCCTTGGAGATCAATAAAGTACTATCTATCCATCTATCCATCTATCTATCTATCCATCTATCCATCTATCCATCCATCTATCAATCTATGAACCAAAACATAAGCACTTTGAATTAAACTCCTCACGATAAACCGAATCAAAGTTCAGTAGGAAAGGTCCATCAGACTGCTGGTCCATTCTCTTCCTGCCCAAGAGCATGTGGATGAATTCTCGTTAATCTGAACTTGAATTTAACAAATCATAAGAGCCATTCACTGAAGAAGAGACGATAAAGAAGGTCTGGGAGAAGTTACTGAAGAAGAGATGGTAAAGAAGGTGTGGGAGAAGTTACAGAAGAAGAGACGGTAAAGAAGGTGTGGGAGAAGTTACAGAAGAAGAGACGGTAAAGAAGGTGTGGGAGAAGTTACTGAAGAAGAGATGGTAAAGAAGGTGTGGGAGAAGTTACAGAAGAAGGGATGGTAAAGAAGGTGTGGGAGAAGTTACAGAAGAAGAGATGGTAAAGAAGGTGTGGGAGAAGTTACAGAAGAAGAGAAGGTAAAGAAGGTCTGGGAGAAGTTACAGAAGAAGAGACGGTAAAGAAGGTGTGGGAGAAGTTACAGAAGAAGAGACGGTAAAGAAGGTGTGGGAGAAGTTACAGAAGAAGAGACGGTAAAGAAGGTGTGGGAGAAGTTACAGAAGAAGAGACGGTAAAGAAGGTGTGGGAGAAGTTACTGAAGAAGAGACGGTAAAGAAGGTGTGGGAGAAGTTACAGAAGAAGAGACGGTAAAGAAGGTGTGGGAGAAGTTACAGAAGAAGAGACGATAAAGAAGGTCTGGGAGAAGTTACTGAAGAAGAGACGGTAAAGAAGGTGTGGGAGAAGTTACAGAAGAAGAGAAGGTAAAGAAGGTGTGGGAGAAGTTACAGAAGAAGAGACGGTAAAGAAGGTGTGGGAGAAGTTACAGAAGAAGAGACGATAAAGAAGGTGTGGGAGAAGTTACAGAAGAAGAGACGGTAAAAAAGGTGTGGGAGAAGTTACAGAAGAAGAGACGGTAAAGAAGGTGTGGGAGAAGTTACAGAAGAAGAGACGGTAAAGAAGGTGTGGGAGAAGTTACAGAAGAAGAGACGGTAAAGAAGGTGTGGGACAAGTTACAGAAGAAGAGAAGGTAAAGAAGGTCTGGGAGAAGTTACAGAAGAAGAGACGGTAAAGAAGGTCTGGGACAAGTTACAGAAGAAGAGAAGGTAAAGAAGGTCTGGGAGAAGTTACAGAAGAAGAGACGGTAAAGAAGGTGTGGGAGAAGTTACAGAAGAAGAGACGGTAAAGAAGGTGTGGGAGAAGTTACAGAAGAAGAGACGGTAAAGAAGGTGTGGGAGAAGTTACAGAAGAAGAGACGGTAAAGAAGGTCTGGGAGAAGTTACTGAAGAAGAGACGGTAAAGAAGGTGTGGGAGAAGTTACTGAAGAAGAGACGGTAAATAAGGTCTGGGAGAAGTTACTGAAGAAGAGACGGTAAAGAAGGTCTGGGAGAAGTTACAGAAGAAGTGACGGTAAAGAAGGTCTGGGAGAAGTTACAGAAGAAGAGACGGTAAAGAAGGTGTGGGAGAAGTTACTGAAGAAGAGACGGTAAAGAAGGTGTGGGAGAAGTTACAGAAGAAGAGACGGTAAAGAAGGTCTGGGAGAAGTTACTGAAGAAGAGACGGTAAAGAAGGTGTGGGAGAAGTTACAGAAGAAGTGACGGTAAAGAAGGTGTGGGAGAAGTTACAGAAGAAGAGAAGGTAAAGAAGGTGTGGGAGAAGTTACAGAAGAAGAGAAGGTAAAGAAGGTGTGGGAGAAGTTACTGAAGAAGAGACGGTAAAGAAGGTGTGGGAGAAGTTACTGAAGAAGAGACGGTAAAGAAGGTGTGGGAGAAGTTACTGAAGAAGAGACGGTAAAGAAGATGTGGGAGAAGTTACAGAAGAAGAGACGGTAAAGAAGGTGTGGGAGAAGTTACAGAAGAAGAGACGATAAAGAAGGTCTGGGAGAAGTTACTGAAGAAGAGACGGTAAAGAAGGTGTGGGAGAAGTTACAGAAGAAGAGACGGTAAAGAAGGTGTGGGAGAAGTTACAGAAGAAGAGACGGTAAAGAAGGTCTGGGAGAAGTTACTGAAGAAGAGAAGGTAAAGAAGGTGTGGGAGAAGTTACAGAAGAAGAGACGATAAAGAAGGTGTGGGAGAAGTTACAGAAGAAGAGACGATAAAGAAGGTCTGGGAGAAGTTACAGAAGAAGAGACGGTAAAGAAGGTGTGGGAGAAGTTACAGAAGAAGAGACGGTAAAGAAGGTGTGGGAGAAGTTACAGAAGAAGAGACGGTAAAGAAGGTGTGGGAGAAGTTACAGAAGAAGAGACGGTAAAGAAGGTGTGGGAGAAGTTACAGAAGAAGAGAAGGTAAAGAAGGTCTGGGAGAAGTTACTGAAGAAGAGACGGTAAAGAAGGTGTGGGAGAAGTTACTGAAGAAGAGACGATAAAGAAGGTCTGGGAGAAGTTACTGAAGAAGAGACGGTAAAGAAGGTGTGGGAGAAGTTACTGAAGAAGAGACGATAAAGAAGGTCTGGGAGAAGTTACAGAAAAAGAGACGGTAAAGAAGGTGTGGGAGAAGTTACTGAAGAAGAGACGATAAAGAAGGTGTGGGAGAAGTTACTGAAGAAGAGACGGTAAAGAAGGTCTGGGAGAAGTTACAGAAGAAGAGAAGGTAAAGAAGGTCTGGGAGAAGTTACAGAAGAAGAGACGGTAAAGACGGTGTGGGAGAAGTTACTGAAGAAGAGACGGTAAAGAAGGTGTGGGAGAAGTTACAGAAGAAGAGAAGGTAAAGAAGGTGTGGGAGAAGTTACAGAAGAAGAGACGGTAAAGAAGGTGTGGGAGAAGTTACAGAAGAAGAGAAGGTAAAGAAGGTCTGGGAGAAGTTACAGAAGAAGAGAAGGTAAAGAAGGTGTGGGAGAAGTTACAGAAGAAGAGAAGGTAAAGAAGGTCTGGGAGAAGTTACTGAAGAAGAGACGGTAAAGAAGGTCTGGGAGAAGTTACTGAAGAAGAGACGGTAAAGAAGGTGTGGGAGAAGTTACAGAAGAAGAGACGGTAAAGAAGGTGTGGGAGAAGTTACAGAAGAAGAGACGGTAAAGAAGGTGTGGGAGAAGTTACAGAAGAAGAGACGGTAAAGAAGGTGTGGGAGAAGTTACAGAAGAAGAGACGGTAAAGAAGGTGTGGGAGAAGTTACAGAAGAAGAGAAGGTAAAGAAGGTGTGGGAGAAGTTACAGAAGAAGAGACGGTAAAGAAGGTGTGGGAGAAGTTACAGAAGAAGAGACGGTAAAGAAGGTGTGGGAGAAGTTACAGAAGAAGAGAAGGTAAAGAAGGTGTGGGAGAAGTTACAGAAGAAGAGACGGTAAAGAAGGTGTGGGAGAAGTTACAGAAGAAGAGACGGTAAAGAAGGTGTGGGAGAAGTTACAGAAGAAGAGACGGTAAAGAAGGTCTGGGAGAAGTTACAGAAGAAGAGACGGTAAAGAAGGTGTGGGAGAAGTTACAGAAGAAGAGAAGGTAAAGAAGGTGTGGGAGAAGTTACAGAAGAAGAGACGGTAAAGAAGGTGTGGGAGAAGTTACAGAAGAAGTGACGGTAAAGAAGGTCTGGGAGAAGTTACTGAAGAAGAGACGGTAAAGAAGGTCTGGGAGAAGTTACTGAAGAAGAGACGGTAAAGAAGGTCTGGGAGAAGTTACAGAAGAAGAGACGGTAAAGAAGGTCTGGGAGAAGTTACTGAAGAAGAGAAGGTAAAGAAGGTGTGGGAGAAGTTACTGAAGAAGAGAAGGTAAAGAAGGTCTGGGAGAAGTTACAGAAGAAGAGACGGTAAAGAAGGTGTGGGAGAAGTTACTGAAGAAGAGAAGGTAAAGAAGGTGTGGGAGAAGTTACTGAAGAAGAGAAGGTAAAGAAGGTGTGGGAGCAGTTACAGAAAAAGAGACGGTAAAGAAGGTGTGGGAGAAGTTACTGAAGAAGAGAAGGTAAAGAAGGTGTGGGAGAAGTTACAGAAGAAGAGACGGTAAAGAAGATCTGGGAGAAGTTACAGAAGAAGAGACGGTAAAGAAGGTGTGGGAGAAGTTACAGAAGAAGAGACGGTAAAGAAGGTGTGGGAGAAGTTACAGAAGAAGAGACGGTAAAGAAGGTGTGGGAGAAGTTACAGAAGAAGAGACGATAAAGAAGGTCTGGGAGAAGTTACTGAAGAAGAGACGGTAAAGAAGGTGTGGGAGAAGTTACAGAAGAAGAGACGGTAAAGAAGGTGTGGGAGAAGTTACTGAAGAAGAGACGGTAAAGAAGGTGTGGGAGAAGTTACAGAAGAAGAGAAGGTAAAGAAGGTGTGGGAGAAGTTACTGAAGAAGAGACGGTAAAGAAGGTGTGGGAGAAGTTACAGAAGAAGAGACGGTAAAGAAGGTGTGGGAGAAGTTACTGAAGAAGAGACGATAAAGAAGGTGTGGGAGAAGTTACTGAAGAAGAGACGATAAAGAAGGTGTGGGAGAAGTTACAGAAGAAGAGACGGTAAAGAAGGTGTGGGAGAAGTTACAGAAGAAGAGACGGTAAAGAAGGTGTGGGAGAAGTTACAGAAGAAGAGACGGTAAAGAAGGTGTGGGAGAAGTTACAGAAGAAGAGACGGTAAAGAAGGTGTGGGAGAAGTTACAGAAGAAGAGACGATAAAGAAGGTCTGGGAGAAGTTACTGAAACATCGCTGGATCGGAAACAAAAAGATAAAAAACAAACCAGAACAAATCCCTCGTCAGCTGCTACAGTTACTAATATTAACGTCTAATTGTTTTGATAATAATATTATTTTTAAATGTTTTAAAGTGAAGTATATAACTACAGGTTTGTAATGCTAATTTATCTAAAATATATTTGATGTCTTATTTATTGCATTCGCAGCCCTGAGCTAATCGCTAACGCTTAAACATTAAGAGGTAACTCGTCATTCAGTCTGCTAGTCTCTTATTCAAACTTTCATAAGGAATTCACTTTACGTAAATATTGTTACTGCTAATAAAAAAGGCTGTGATATTTGTTAAGTGGATGTTTGAACCCTTTTTCAAGCAGAAGACGTTTATTTTCAGGAATAAGAAGACAGTTACGCAGCAGTACGTCCTCACATCGCTTCACACGTCTGATGTGAAACAAAACTTTAGCGAACGTCTCTGTATCTCAGCGCACGCTGCGTTTCTGCACTACACTTAGCTAGGGCTTTAATATTCTCAAACGATCCACTGAACGAGATGTTCACATCGCCGTGGCAACCACGTGAGAAGCATCAGAGATCTGTGCTTCTGATCGGTAAATATTTCATGGTGATGGTGCTCCTCAACAGGCTGAAAAGCCCCACGGAGAGCTGGAGCTCCAGGACACACTGCTGTGATTTTCATTTCATAAACTCTATTCAGCTTTACTCATCTGTGTAGAATTCAAAGCTTTTATTTATTAAAGAACAGCATGAGACACTGTTCCTTAGCCCATTTATAGTTACATTTAATATTAGTTCCTGTTGTCACTTACGTTATAGCAGCTATAAACACTCGTTCCCTCACCAGCCTCTTTATTCTCTCTCTTCAAATTAATAAGATTGAAATAATCGCAGCTTGTTACGCATGTTACTGAGAAACCGCAAAGCAGCGTAAACTCCTCTGTCCTGAAGATATCGGAAAACCTCTGACTGTTACAAAGCGCTGACGCTGGAGACTCCTTCCATAACTGTTACATAAACATCTCCTAAGCTTTACTCAACTTTGTCTATCCACAGAGTTACTGAACTCTCTGGATCTGGTCTCATGGATTGAAATCGTATTGAAAGCGTACTGCAGCTCAGAGCCGATACACACGTGGAAAAAACTGGCCGTGAGTCCTGCACTGCAGAGAACGATATCTTAGCAAGTGAAAATATCTTGAAAAAGGGGAAATGTATCTAATATTTCTTATTTTGAGATTATTATCAATCAGATAGAAGATTATTCAGCTTGTTTTAGAAGCTTTTATACATTTCAAGCTTTAAATGTTCTTATTCTATTGGAGATCCAACTAATGCTTAAAATTAAAAACAAAATAAATCTGCTATTAGAACGAGACTATTTCAAGTTTAAAATGAGTGAAAAATATTTTTGAAATAGTTTAATAATCTTATCTTTGGTTTATTGTAAGAGTATAATAGGAAATATGAGATGGATTTGACTCTATTTAAGATATTTGTTAGTGTAAATTATTTTTACGGAACGTGGCTCATTGAGAACGGAAAGAAAGATCAGTATCAGTTCTTATCCATTTATAAACAAGAGAATGGAGAGATATCACAGAGCTTTTTATTCTCTCTCTCTCTCTCTCTCTCTCTCTCTCTCTCTCTCTCTCTCTGTCTGATTAACGCAGTGATGATGTGGAGTGTGTGTATATTCTCCACAAACTCAGAGCTCTGTGAAACGCATCACGAAACTAAACACAGTCACTTCAAACTGTCTTATTCAGAGCCATAAACTAATCACGAATGTTTAAACATTAAAAGTTAACCATCTTCACCATTCAGTCACTTTCACGTCACTGTATTTTTATGACTTTTATTCGAATACTCCTGTACTAATTAATAAACTCAGTACTGTTAGGTTAAGGGGAATCGTGTAGAAAGTGCAGTCGAGTGATGTGGAGTTTACGCTTCACTTAAACAGCGCAACGAGCATTAAAAAGCGTTTAATAAACACGTCCGGTGTAAATCAGCTGAAATGAAGTCAGAGGACGAGGTTTACATCACCTCAAACACTCACTGACACAAAAACCCCACGGACAAATACACACAAATACACAACGATGAGCTGCACTGACGGCAACTTCACGCAAAAATGGTGCAGGTTTAATATTTGTGAATATTTGTAACTGGCCGTGATGTTTTCCTTAATAAAGGAATCTAGATTTCATGCATTAGCAAGTTAGTGTTTTATTCACTACAGAGCTTCAGAATGGTGTTAAAACATCTAACACACACACACACACACACACACACAAGCTACGAACATTAATTTATTAGCAGTTAGCAATGTGTAGAGTTAGTGGTGTGTGTGTGTGTGTGTGTGTGTGTGTGATGGGCAAGCAGAAAGCATGACCTAGATATTGAGAGAGAGAGAGAGAGAGAGAGAGAGAGAGAGAGATGATGGAGGGATGAATAGAGGTCACTAAGTGCCCTTGATAGTAAGTGTTAAAAATGTGTGACTGAAACACGCAAATAAAATCTCTATAAACGTTCACCGCTAATGTTCATTCTCTATAAGAACCGAGCGTCCAATCAGGTCTAATGTTCATTCTCTATAAGAACCGAGCGTCCAATCAGGTCTAATGTTCATTCTCTATAGGAACCGAGCGACCAATCAGATCTAATGTTCATTCTCTATAAGAACCGAGCGTCCAATCAGGTCTAATGTTCATTCTCTATAAGAACCGAGCGTCCAATCAGGTCTAATGTTCATTCTCTATAAGAACCGAGCGTCCAATCAGGTCTAATGTTCATTCTCTATAGGAACCGAGCGTCCAATCAGATCTAATGTTCATTCTCTATAAGAACCGAGCGTCCAATCAGGTCTAATGTTCATTCTCTATAAGAACCGAGCGTCCAATCAGATCTAATGTTCATTCTCTATAAGAACCGAGCGTCCAATCAGGTCTAATGTTCATTCTCTATAGGAACCGAGCGTCCAATCAGATCTAATGTTCATTCTCTATAAGAACCGAGCGTCCAATCAGGTCTAATGTTCATTCTCTATAAGAACCGAGCGTCCAATCAGGTCTAATGTTCATTCTCTATAGGAACCGAGCGTCCAATCAGATCTAATGTTCATTCTCTATAAGAACCGAGCGTCCAATCAGGTCTAATGTTCATTCTCTATAGGAACCGAGCGTCCAATCAGATCTAATGTTCATTCTCTATAAGAACCGAGCGTCCAATCAGGTCTAATGTTCATTCTCTATAAGAACCGAGCGTCCAATCAGGTCTAATGTTCATTCTCTATAGGAACCGAGCGTCCAATCAGATCTAATGTTCATTCTCTATAAGAACCGAGCGTCCAATCAGGTCTAATGTTCATTCTCTATAGGAACCGAGCGTCCAATCAGATCTAATGTTCATTCTCTATAGGAACCGAGCGTCCAATCAGATCTAATGTTCATTCTCTATAAGAACCGAGCGTCCAATCAGATCTAATGTTCATTCTCTATAGGAACCGAGCGTCCAATCAGGTCTAATGTTCATTCTCTATAAGAACCGAGCGTCCAATCAGATCTAATGTTCATTCTCTATAAGAACCGAGCGTCCAATCAGGTCTAATGTTCATTCTCTATAGGAACCGAGCGTCCAATCAGATCTAATGTTCATTCTCTATAAGAACCGAGCGTCCAATCAGGTCTAATGTTCATTCTCTATAGGAACCGAGCGTCCAATCAGATCTAATGTTCATTCTCTATAAGAACCGAGCGTCCAATCAGGTCTAATGTTCATTCTCTATAAGAACCGAGCGTCCAATCAGGTCTAATGTTCATTCTCTATAGGAACCGAGCGTCCAATCAGATCTAATGTTCATTCTCTATAAGAACCGAGCGTCCAATCAGGTCTAATGTTCATTCTCTA